>NW_028175782.1:0-2500 GCF_949987555.1 Borostomias antarcticus
AACCAGTCCTTTAAAATAGGATCAAACAGTAGTCGGTCTCTGATAGGGCAGATCATGGACACTCCCCCCCCCCGTGCCCCCACCCGCCCCCCCTAACCTCGGACACAGCTGCAGGATTTGGGTCTTGTCCCCCCCATGACTAATTGATGATGTAATCATGGGTGTATTAACAATTCAACCCGTTTGAAAGTGGGCTCTGATGTCACGTCATGTGATGCGGTTCAGTTCTAATTGGCATGGGGGAGGGAGGGGGGGGGGTGTGAGAGATGGAGAGAGAGAGAGAGAGAGAGAGAGAGAGAGAGACCAGAGCTTGTTAGGGTGGATGCTGTTATCAGCCCTAGTGGACTGACTGGTCTACCTTTGATATGTGACCTGCCCTGGCCCCCAGAGACCCTGGAGTGGGGGGGGGGTGGGGGGGGTGGTTTGTGGGGGTGGGAGTGGGGAGGGGGGGGGCTGGTCACCATGTGGACTGCGAGCCTCCCCACGTGTCGACGAGCGCCCATCGAGGGGTAGGGGTGTCTGTTGCTCCGCCCATCGATGGGTAGGGATGTGTGTTGCTCCGCCCATCGAGGGGTAGGGATGTGTGTTGCTCCGCCCATCGAGGGGTAGGGGTGTGTGTTGCTCCGCCCATCGAGGGGTAGGGATGTGTGTTGCTCCGCCCATCGAGGGGTAGGGATGTGTGTTGCTCCGCCCATCGAGGGGTAGGGGTGTGTGTTGCTCCGCCCATCGAGGGGTAGGGATGGTTGGTGCTCCGCCCATCGAGGGGTAGGGATGTGTGTTGCTCCGCCCATCGAGGGGTAGGGATGTGTGTTGCTCCGCCCATCGAGGGGTAGGGATGGTTGGTGCTCCGCCCATCGAGGGGTAGGGGTGTGTGTTGCTCCGCCCATCGAGGGGTAGGGGAGTGTGTTGCTCCGCCCATCGAGGGGTAGGGGTGTGTGGAGCTCCGCCCATCGAGGGGTAGGGATGTGTGGAGCTCCGCCCATCGAGGGGTAGGGATGTGTTGAGCTCCGCCCATCGAGGGGGAGGGATGTGTGTTGCTCCGCCCATCGAGGGGTGGGGATGTGTGTTGCTCCGCCCATCGAGGGGTGGGGATGTGTGTTGCTCCGCCCATCGATGGGTAGGGATGTGTGTTGCTCCGCCCATCGAGGGGTAGGGATGGTTGGAGCTCCGCCCATCGAGGGGTAGGGATGTGTGTTGCTCCGCCCATCGAGGGGTAGGGGTGTGTGGAGCTCCGCCCATCGAGGGGTAGGGGTGTGTGACACGGCAACGACGGCTCGTTTTACCTCCAGAACTCTGCTTGTCAACTCCACTCTCTCCCTAGGCTCCTTTCTCTCTCTCTGTCTCCCTCTCTCTCTCTCTCTCTCTCACACACACACACACACACACACACACACACACACACACACACACACACACACACACACACACACACACACACACACACACACGGAGAGCTGTATCTGTATTACACTCATCCCAAAAGCTGTGATTACAGCCCTGGACCCTGAAGGCTGGTAGCAGTCAGAAGAAATCATGTTCAAAGTGGAATGTGACCATAACAGAATGCTGCAGGAGGCTAATGCACCGTACAGAGAGATGGGACTTAATGGGGAGTGGGGATTACTGGAAGACACCTCTCTCTCTCTCTCCACCTCTCTCTCTCTCTCTCTCTCCACCTCTCTCTCTCTCCCTCTCCACCTCTCTCTCCACCATTCTGTCTCCACCTCTCTCTCTCTGTCTCTCTCTCTCTCTCTCTCTCTCTCTCTCTCTCCATCTCTCTGTCTCTCTCTCTCTCTCCATCTCTCTGTCTCTCTCTCTCTCTCTCTCCACCTCTCTCACTCTCCACCTCTCTCTCTCTCTCTCTCTCTCTGTCTCTCTCTCTCCTCCTCCACCTCTCCCTCTGTTTCTCTCTCTCTCAGTCTCTCTCTCTCTCTCCACCTCTCTCTCTCTGTCTCTCTCTCTCTCCACCTCTCTCTCCACCTCTCTCACTCTCTCTCTCTCCACCTCTCTCTCTCTCTCCACCTCCACCTCTCTCTCTCTCTGTCTCTCTCTCCACCTCTCTCTCTCTGTCTCTCCACCTCTCTCCCTCTCCACCTCTCTCTCTCTCCACCTCTCTCTCTCTCTGTCTCCACCTCTCTCCACCTCTCTCTCTCTCCACCTCTCTCTCTCTCTCTGTCTCCACCTCTCTCTCTCTCTCTCTCTCTCTCTCTCTTCACCTCTCTCTCTCTCTCTCTCTCTCTCTCTCTCTGTGGTGAATCATCTTGGGCACTCCAGAGGGGTGGGATGACGGGGAAAATCATAGAGATAGGAATCGTGTTTGACACACACACACACACACACACACACACTCACACACACTCACACACACTCGCACACGCACACGCACTATCACTCACACTCACACTCACACTCACACTCACACTCACACACACACACTCACTCAGACCCACACACACACACACACACACACACACACAAAGCATAAACATTCTCTATCTGT
>NW_028175782.1:7500-12500 GCF_949987555.1 Borostomias antarcticus
TCCCTCCCAGTGCCATCGCCACGGGGCCTCCTCTGCCCCTCACAGAGCATTATGGGATGTTTCTTTCAATGCGACACAGCCGGGCGACGGCGTCTCGGCGGAGCTGATGGGTCAGGGAGGATTCAGACGCACCAGAAGTCATCACTGGGAAGAGGTGATGTCGTTGGTATTCTGGTTCAGTCCGCTATCGTTCACTCATCTGTTTATATTCATCTGTTGACTGAAAGTCCCTCTATTTGAGTCATGAAACATGGTCTATAGCGTCTGTTCTATTGTGGTCGTAGAGGCCGGGTTCGTATAATGTTTATACAGCAGACTTATAGACGTATACTGCTCAGAGAGAAGTCGATCTTGACTCCTCGGACCAGATAATACGACTCCTCTCTCCATAAGCGGATTCACACGGTTCACGCCTCTTCACCGCCTCTCGGTAAGTATTCATAAAATGGGCGTATGGATATGAGGAGAAGCGCTCAGGCCGTCAGCTCCGGGGTCACACACGGACTACACTCCACTCACACCTCCATACCGGGCGCGTCCTTACTGCTCATTCACTGTTCCTCATCAAGTTCAGCTGGAGGGATACCCCCCCCCCCTCCCTCTCCCTACCCCTACCCCCCCCCCCCTCCCTCTCCCTACCCCTACCCCTACCCCCCCCCCCCTCCCTCTCCCTACCTTCCCCCCCCCCATGGTTATTATATTTCACAGATGATTTCAACCATATTAAATAGAAAAACAAAATCAATGAAATCTCCCAAGTCTGTGGAAGCGCGTGGCGAACGCCGTTTCTTGCGTGTTCAACCCCGGCGGTAATGAAAAGGTTTTTTTGGGGGGGGTTGGGGGGGGAGGTTGGAGGCAGACCAGAGCGGTTCTACGTGGTGTTAATCAGCGGCTCCCAGCCCCTGGCTCTCTCTCTCTCTGCCTCATATGAAATATCGGGGCCCTCTCTCTCTCCCTCTCTCTCTCTCTCCCTCTATCTCTCTCTCTCCCTCTCCCTCTCCCTCTCCCTCTCTCTCCCTCTCCCTCTCTCCCTCTCTCTCTCTCTCTCCCTCTCTCTCTCTCCCTCTCCCTCTCTCTCTCTCCCTGACAAAAGGCTCCCGTCTGTATGAACAAGGTGATCATTATCTAGTCCTGTAGGAAATTAAAGGCCGGCTTGGCGGTAATGTGCAGATATGCAGATTGGCAGGAGAGAGAGGGAGAAAGGCGGGCGGTCTGGGAGGGCGAGGCAGGTCTACTTGATTAATCTGCACAGCATGAATACCAAATCAACCAGCGCCGTCTCTGGTGGGGGGCGGCGGGGGGGGGGGGGGGGGGACGACGACGCATTAAAATGTCACTTTTCCTCTTTCGTTTTTTTTTTTTTTTTTTTGAGACTTGGAGATCACTTTTCAAAGAGGGTCTTGATGTAGGAGGGGGGGGGGGTGATACCACAGCCCCCCCTCTGAGAGACCGGGGATGTTGGTTTCTGACTGGGCTGGTTAGTTAGACAGCCGTGTGTGTGTGTGTGTGTGTGTGTGTAGACCACACCACGGCTATGGTGCCTTATGACTGTCTAGCACGGCCACGGGTCTCGACCTAACGACCTCTGGATGGGCCTGGACAGTCTGACTCACAGGATGGAGGTTTTAAGAATAAAGCCTCTCATTCGCCCCGATCAGCTCCAGCGGTGTCCATCAGATACAATCTCCCGACACCATTTTTCAGGGGCGCAGTTGAAACAAACAAGCTAAGGGATCGTTGAGAAATGTTTGAGGGGGCGTCACTGGAGTGAACAGGGGAGAGTCATGCTTTTTATTTTAGTCCAAGGGAGGGTTACTGTTTTAAAAATGTTGAATCGATCAAAATAAAATAGTTTCTTCAGTTTTTTCGGAATCCAGCAAGTTGTTTTGTACGACCCGGTGTAGGCTATCGTTTCTCATTGGCTGCCCTGTCAGTCAATCTTTGTGCTTGGCCTATCCAGACACTGGGGCGGGTACAGCACCTGGCCAATCAGTGGCGCCCTGCTGGTGATGACGGGGAAGATTTAGCAACTCGTGAACGGACTCCGACATGCGGTCTGTTTCCAGTGCATTTCGCTTTCACTTCTTTCATTCGTTACTGTAATTACAGTAACATGTAGAAGAAGAAGAAAAAGAAGAAGAAGAAGAAGTTGTCTGTACCTAACAACCTCTTAGAGAACTACAAGTCTGTACCTAACAACCTCTTAGAGAACTACAAGTCTGTACCTCACAACCTCTTAGAGAACTACAAGTCTGTACCTCACAACCTCTTAGAGAACTACAAGTCTGTACCTAACAACCGCTTAGAGAACTACAAGTCTGTACCTCACAACCTCTTAGAGAACTACAAGTCTGTACCTAACAACCTCTCATAGGCCCATCATGCTTGGGCTCCTGTTAACTTGAGCTGAGGCTTATTCCTAGAGGATGAACGGTCTATAAGTGCCCTGGGTGAGGAGGACTGAAGGGAGATATTGTGGCGAGGGTGAGACTGCGGTGTCGCTCTTCAGGGCGGGGTTAATCTGTCAGGGGGGGACGGAGCTGAGAGCTCAGAGCTGGATCCTGGAACTCAGGATCAGGCCCTGTCCAGACCGTTAGGTTGGGGCTTAGCACTTAATCAAACTATTTTCGAACGTCTTTCTCCGACAGATGTGCCGTTTTTGTTATTTATTAAATGGAGAGAACGACAACGTCCTCGCGATACCGTTCACATCGGTTCACTCCACTCATCACCCGTCTGGCAAAGCTCAACAGAGATCCGTTTGCGGTAGATCGGAAAACGATCTAGCCAATCAGCATTCTCTATGAGGAGATACTGGTTGAAGTTACTGGGGATACTGGTTGAAGCCAACGATAGATGGTTTATCCACTCACCTGCCAAGTCATTTAGAAACTAATCAAGATTTGAACGCGTTTTGTTAATACTAACACAGTGACCTGTTGACCCTTCCTCCTATAGACTCAGGAGACCTAGTGTTGGTTCTGTTGCCGATATGAAAACCCCAGACAGAGACAAATTGAGCAGAATTCATTTGTAAAGTTTATACACTTTCATGTGAAGCTTAGTGGGGGTTGGGGGGGGGGGGGGTCAGGACGAGGTGGGGGTGTGGGGGTTAGGGGGGGGTTCAGGATGAGGTAGGGGTGTGGGGGGGTTAGGGGGGGGGTTCAGGATGAGGTAGGGGTGTGGGGGGGTTAGGGGGGGGGTTCAGGATGAGGTAGGGGTGTGGGGGTTGGGAGGGGGGGGTTCAGGATGAGGTAGGGGTGTGAGGGTTAGGGGGGGGTTCAGGATGAGGTAGGGGTGTGAGGGTTAGGGGGGGGTTCAGGATGAGGTAGGGGTGTGGGGGTTAGGGGGGGGTTCAGGACGAGGTAGGGGTGTGTGGGGGTTAGGGGGGGGTTTCAGGACGAGGTAGGGGTGTGGGGGTTAGGGGGGGGGGTTTCAGGACGAGGTAGGGGTGTGCGGGTGAGGGGGGGGTTCAGGACGAGGTAGGGGTGTGGGGGTTAGGGGTGTGGGGGTTAGGGAGGGGGTTTAGGACGAGGTAGGGGTGTGGGGGTGAGGGGGGTTAGGGGTGTGGGGGTGCAGTGGGGTGCTGATTATAGGTCTCTGGCAAAAAAAAAGAACATTCTGCAATATCATTATCTGTGTAATTTCCTGTTATTTTATCTGCCAGTTTCTCTTTTTCTCTTTTTTTTTTTCATCATTTAGCCGTTTCTACACAGTTATGGTATAATTACGTTTCCTGACCTCGTGACCTCCTGCTTTTAACCAGCTGCTTGGAAACTACAGATCTAACAGTCCACCGTTCCTTCACCTGGGGGGGGGGGTGATGATGGAATAAAATAATTAATCCATTAATAGTATGGAGCGCTTTGGTCTTATATTGGATTGTTCTGTTTCTCATTTCTCAGAGACAGCAGGTGATAATCAAACTGGTGGTGGGGGGGTGAGGGCCGGGGCAGGATCCAGCCTCTCCCCCCCCCCATTCTCTCTCCCCAGGCCCCCCCCCCCCCCCCCCCGGCCTCCCTCCCAGAGGAGCGACCTGTGAGAGTGTGATTACTCTATTCACAGAGGGACAGAGCAGGCAGGGCCAGGGGGGGGGAGGAGCACCGGCCTGCTGGTGTTTCTGTGGGAGATAGCGGACGGGGGTAGGTGAACGGCCTTGTGGGAAAGCCACGGGGGGGGGGGGGCGGGGGGGGAACGTCAGAACTGACCTCATTCTGGTGGAGTCGGACTGGGAACCACGTGTGGACTAGTTATGTGTGCGGACGTCCTGGTCCTCAGTCTGGCCTTGAGGTCATACCAATCAATAGTGCTTCACATAAAAAAGATATAAATAAAATAAATAAATAAAAGATATAATAATAAATAAAAAAATCATGTAAACACGGTGAGAACAGGTTTAAAGAAACCTGTAGTAAAATAATTAAATGATAATGTAAAATAGAATTTAACCTATAAAAACAGAACACATATTAAGAACGCTTTAACCCACAGTTGCCGGCTGATGTCAATATCATATCATCATCATATCATTCGCTATAGCTCGAATGCACACAGGTCGGAGGTAGGTATTTTGCCACTTGCGACTTGCCACCTCCGACCACAAATGAATGGTGCATAAGTATACGTTTATAAGTAAAACTTCTATTTGTGAGAAGATTTTTTGCAAGAACACAGATAACTAATTTTAAATGCGTTTAAGAACAAAAAGTAGAGCAAACTCAGTCCAAATGGGTTACAGTAAGTCAACACAGCATCAAAAACCAAGTCAGATGAATGTATGATTCTAAGTTAAGATGAGATATATGTAATAATCCCCGTGGGGGAAATTTAGGTTTGAACAGTGGAGAAGGTACAGTAGCCGTAGGAAAGGTCCAGTTAACGTTAAGAGGATGTCGTGTTGTACAGTGTGGCGTGGTGGGGTGTGTGTGTGTGTATGGTGTGTGTGTGTGTGTAAATGTTCTTATCTCAAACATACTCCAGGAGCTTGCTCGATCGCCTTG
>NW_028175782.1:15000-34841 GCF_949987555.1 Borostomias antarcticus
GAGCGGGCAAAAATGACCTGTGGAGTTCCCCAAGGCTCCATTCTGGGGCCTCTTCTGTTTAACATTTACATGCTCCCACTAGCTCAAATTATGGAAAACAACAAAATATGTTACCATAGCTATGCAAACGACACAAATGTATATCACCATATCACCAGTGGACTATAATCCCATACAAGCGCTGAGTAAGTGCATTGAACAAATCAACGATTGGACATGCCAGAACTTGTCTTTGGAGCCAAAGAAGAACGATTAAAAGTCAATGCTCAGCTCCAATCAGTAATGCTAAAAACCACAAACGAAGCCCGAAATATTGGTGTAGTTATGGACTCAGACCTGAATTTCAACAGTCACATTAAGACAATTACAAAGTCAGCCTACTATCCCCTGAAGAATATATCAAGGATTAAAGGATTTATGTCTCAGCAGGATCTGGAAAAACTTGTCCATGCATTTATCTTCACTAGACTCGACTACTGTAACGGTGTGTTTACAGGCCTCTCTAAAAAATCGATCAGACAGCTGCAGCTGATTCAGAACGCTGCTGCTCGAGTCCTCACTAAGACTAAGAAAGTGGATCACATCACTCCAGTTCTGAGGTCTTTACACTGGCTTCCTGTCTGTCTAAGAATTGATTTAAAATACCAAAATATATTTCTGATCTGCTTCTACGTTATGAACCATCCAGATCCCTCAGGTCGTCTGGCACAGGCCTGCTTTCTGTCTCCAGAGTTAAAACAAAACACGGAGAAACAGCGTTCAGTTTTTATGCTCCACATATCTGGAACAAACTTCCAGAAAACTGCAGGTCTGCTGCAACTCTCAGTTCTTTTAAATCAAGACTGAAGACTTTTCTTTTTGCAGCTGCTTTTTATTAAATCAAATAATTATTAATTTGTACACTGCACAGTAACCTTTAGCCCTGTGTTTCATGTTTCCTGCATTTTGTTTTAAAAGTCCTTTTATAATGTGTTTTTTTTACATTCCTTTTATATGACCTTTTATTTTTTTCTTGCACTTTGTCTTGATGCTTTTAATGTCTCATGTAAAGCACTTTGAATTGCCTTGTTGCTGAAATGTGCTATACAAATAAACTAGCCTTGCCATAATATAGTATAACACTAGATACAGTGAAGATATTCTCTACCTTAAACCTCTTTCAGTCTTTGCTATCCTCAATTGCATCTATTTTTCATTGAATCTGTAATTTGCAGAAAGAGAATATTCAGGCAGACCCAGATCCTTGATAGAGCATGTCTGATAGCATGTTTTCTCTGACATTAGAGATACAGAAATCCTTTTTGAGCACTTCTATACAAATGAAAATAAAATAAGATCGATAAAAGATCCGAAAATAAGCATTAAAAACGAACGTGCGCTCGGTGCGTTTCCCAGCGCATCTGATGCACTCCGAGTGATCGAAGAGCCTCACCTCTCAATCAGAGACAAAGACTCTTGCCGGCAACTCCAGCTTAAATGCGACGTTATTACAGGTATTACATGAAATTGCTTGTGTTATGTGAAGAGGATTACGCCGTCTCTGGATCAATAGCGGCTCTTGGGTGCCGGTGCTGGCTGGGGAGTGATTATCTATGGTTCCCCCTCAGAGGAGGTCCGTTGGGGCGGGTTCCTAGCGCTCGCAGAACCGTCACTCAGCCCACACCGGGCCTCCCGTACCGCTCAATTTTCTCGGGAAAAGCTTCTTTTTTTTTTCCTGAGGTAAACGCAGCCCTGGTGGTGATAATAATCACCACACACTTTTGGTGGCGGAGACACGTGTGTGTGTGTGTGTGTGTGTGTGTGTGTGTGTGTGTACACACGTGTGTCACAGAAATGAAGTTAGTTCCATTCGCTTGTCTCTTTTCTACAGGAAATCAGGAAAAAAGAGTGACAGGAAGAAGGATGTCTCAGTGTTGCAGATGTGGTGATGTTTTGGTGCCTCTGCTAGGCTGGTGATGTTTTGGTGCCTCTGCTAGGCTGGTGATGTTTTGGTGCCTCTGCTAGGCTGGTGATGTTTTGGTGCCTCTGCTAGGCTGGTGATGTTTTGGTGCCTCTTGCCCTTTGCACTGTCCTGTCTGTCTGTCTGTCTGTCTGTCCTGTCTCGTCCCTGCACCCTGTCCAACGTTGTCCCCATGTTATGCACCACGACCGAAAGTAAATTCCTAGTACGTTGAAAAACTGCATGGCAATTAAACAGAATGTGATTCTGATTCTCAGAGGTTTTCCAGGCCATGGCTGCTCATGTACTGTACTCTGGACAAATGTATTTACTGTAAACTGCTTTGGATTTTTTTTTTTTTAAGTGTCTGTTAAATGACTTACATGTTAAATGTTTTCACTGAATAAAAAAGCATGACACACAAAGTGATTTCTGGGAGGGATGTTTGTTGTGAGTAATGTTTTGTGCTGGGTTGGTACAGAACCACCTGGATTGTTCTGTGTTTCCCTGGTACTGTATCTGAGAGGTGCTGGGTTGGTACAGAACCACCTGGTTCCGTCTGTTTCCCTGGTATCTGAGAGGTTCTGGGTGGTACAGAACCCCCTGGTTCTCTGTCTGGTTCCCTGGTATCTGAGAGGTGCTGGGTTAGTAGAGAACCCCCTGGTTCTCTGTCTGGTTCCCTGGTATCTGAGAGGTGCTGGGTTAGTAGAGAACCCCCTGGTTCTCTGTCTGGTTCCCTGGTATCTGAGAGGTGCTGGGTTGGTCCAGAACCCCCTGGTTCTCTGTCTGTTTCCCTGGTATCAGAGGTGCTGGGTTGATACAGAACCCTCTGGTTCTCTGTCTGGTTCCCTGGTATCTGAGAGGTGCTGGGTTGGTTCAGAACCCCCTGGTTCTCCGTCTGTTTCCCTGGTATCTGAGAGGTGCTGGGTTGGTACAGAACCACCTGGTTCTCCGTCTGTTTCCCTGGTATCTGAGAGGTGCTGGGTTGGTACAGAACCCCCTGGTTCTCTGTCTGTTTCCCTGGTATCTGAGAGGTGCTGGGTTGGTACAGAACCCCCTGGTTCTCTGTCTGGTTCCCTGGTATCTGAGAGGTGCTGGGTTGGTACAGAACCACCTGGTTCCCTGGTATCAGAGAGGTGCTGGTTAGTACAGAACCCCCTGGTTCTCTGTCTGGTTCCCTGGTATCTGAGAGGTGCTGGGTTGGAACAGAACCCCCTGGTTCTCTGTCTGGTTCCCTGGTATCAGAGAGATGCTGGGTTGGTTCAGAACCCCCTGGTTCTCCGTCTGTTTCCCTGGTATCTGAGAGCAGACGGGGGTTGTGTCCCATCAGGCCCAGAGAGCACAGTGACACCCAGTGGACCAACCCAGAGACAGAACTATACGTCCAACACAGCAGCTCACCCCAAGACTGCTCCCTGTCCTCTACGGTCAAATGATGGGGACTCCTAAATCCTGGATGTTTTGATAATATCCCTGTTTTATGCTACGGCCTCAGGGAAATCACTTAAAACGACAAGACCTCCACAGACGAACACAAAGCCGCAGAGAACACCAACACTGAATTTTGTAACTAAATCGCACAAAAATAGAAGAAAAAAAATCCATGATAAATAAGTGATCTCAGAAAATATTTTTGATATATTTTAGAATAAAATCACCTCAATGCATTTATTTCATGATTAAACACCGCCACGGTGTGAATCAAAACCATGGCAACTTGACAGAATCACTCCAATGTGAACCTAAAAATTTAAAATAAAATTCTAAATGCATGTGAATATTTTTTTTTCCCCTCCTTACAGTATTCCATGTGCTGTCAAATGGAGATTATGAGAGGGGGAGAGGGGGGAGGTCGCAGCGAGCCTCTAGCAGCCCCGTTAAGAGGCCCTGGGCTCAGTGGGGAGGGAGGCTGGAGCGAGGCTGAAGGGAGCGATTTCTCTCCTCACTTTTGTGCGGGCTACTGTTAAAACCCCGGGATTAATGGGATTTGCTGATAAGAAATTACCAGCACAGTCCCTCCTTTTGTCTCTGCTGGGGGAGTTCAATACCTAAACCAATAGAGAAAGGCCCTGGTTACCAGAGAAACAGAGCACCAACAGTCAGCATAGAAAATAGGAGAGCTTTTTTTTTTTTTTTCCTTCTTTCCATCGTTGCAGCCTTTTAAAAACCTTGATCTAGGGGCCACGCCAGTTGGGTGACAACAATAACGAACATTGTTTGTAGCATTTCCCGCAAGCACACTTTTTTATTTGGTAAATAAACTTTACCAAGGCAGTATTTCCAAGGCCTATTACTTAATGAGCAATTTCTAATCATCTAAATGAGCATCTTTAACATTATATAATTAGGCTATTGGAATATGAAAGTGTGGAATATATTGTACGGTGTTTGTGAGTGTGGTGAAGGGGATGATAGGTTTGCCATGTGTTTAACCAGCGTGTGTAGAGGCCATTCATCTGTTCTTTCAACAGCCACAGCGCTTCTCCCTCTCTGACAAGGGAAACAGGCATAGAGAGTGCTACCGAAGCAGCTGCAAATCACTGTGTGTGTGTGTGTGTGTATGTGTGTGTGTGTGTGTGTGTGTGTGAGAGAGAGAGACTTAGGTTGCTACTATTTCAGCTCAATCACAGAGTGGGAAACAACAAAATTACCCATGGCTAGCACAAAGACAGTAGCGTTGTCATTTCGGCGGAGACAAACCCAGCAATAAAAATTTCCCAAATTACTGGCGTTGCTCTGTAAGTGCTGCTTGTAGCTAATCTCCCCCGTGTCATTGACACTCAGCCACAGAAGCAGCTTCCACCGCAGACTAGCAGCACATATTCCCCCTCTCTACCACGCTAGCACGCTAGGTTCCCTCAGCTTTCTCTCTCTACCACGCTAGCACGCTAGGTTCCCCCCTCAGCTCTCTCTCTCTACCACGCTAGGTTCCCTCAGCTCTCTCTTTCTCTACCACGCTAGGTTCCCCCCTCAGCTCTCTCTCTCTACCACGCTAGGTTCCCTCAGCTCTCTCTCTACCACGTTAGCACGCTAGGTTCCCTCAGCTCTCTCTCTACCACGCTAGGTTCCTTCAGCTCTCTCTCTCTACCACGCTAGGTTCCTTCAGCCCTCTCTCTACCACATTAGCACGCTAGGTTCCCTCATCTCTCTCTCTACCACGCTAGCACGCTAGGTTCCCTCAGCTCTCTCTCTGTACCACGCTAGGTTCCCTCAGCTCTCTCTCTCTACCACGCTAGGTTCCCTCAGCTCTCTCTCTCTACCACGCTAACACACTAGGTTCCCTCAGCTCTCTCTCTCTACCACGCTAGCACGCTAGGTTCCCTCAGCTCTCTCTCTCTCATTACCACGCTAGCACGCTAGGTTCCCTCATCTCTCTCTCTCTCTCTACATTAGCACGCTAGGTTCCCTCAGCTCTCTCTCTCTCATTACCACGCTAGCACGCTAGGTTCCCTCATCTCTCTCTCTCTCTCTACATTAGCACGCTAGGTTCCCTCAGCTCTCTCTCTCTCTCTACATTAGCACGCTAGGTTCCCTCATCTCTCTCTCTCTCTCTACCACGCTAGCACGCTAGGTTCCCTCAGCTCTCTCTCTCTCATTACCACGCTAGCACGCTAGGTTCCCTCATCTCTCTCTCTCTACATTAGCACGCTAGGTTCCCTCAGCTCTCTCTCTCTCCACCACGTTAGCACGCTAGGTTCCCTCATCTCTCTCTCTCTCTACCACGTTAGCACGCTAGGTTCCCTCAGCTCTCTCTCTACATTAGCACGCTAGGTTCCCTCAACTCTCTCTCTCTCTACCACGTTAGCACGCTAGGTTCCCTCATCTCTCTCTCTCTCTCTACCACGTTAGCACGCTAGGTTCCCTCAGCTCTCTCTCTACCAGCACCAAAACACAGGAACCTCGACAGCAATAAGCCTTCCTCCTAGCTGCAATAAAGCCTGATAAATCAATTGAATTAATTAGACAGAGACCAATGAGGTATCCCATTTGTATGAGACAAAATAAATATTTGAAATAACTACAAATGAGGAGTAAAAAGCAGGCGAGGCGTGTTATGAATGATTGGTTCTGATGGCCTCAATAACAGCCCAGGACTTATTATCCCTGAGCTGTTTACACAGATATGACTAAAACTGCTCCATGAAAAGAGTCCATCCAGGGTTTGTGTGGCCAAACAATATTTTAAATGGAATATGCAATGTTACACTGACAGGGAAAATGCTCCTGATTCTTCTTTAGGGGGAATTAACAATGGGAGAAATGGTTGTAAACAGTCAGTGCTTGTGCCTGTCTAATGGCATTTAAATACCTCATTTGAAGAAGAAAGGTTTGTGACATGAAGGTTTGTGAGATCAAAATGGAAGTGTGCTATCATAACAGGCAGCTATTAAAACCAAATGAGGCCCGGGAAAAAAATAAGAACAATTTTCTCAATGAACAGAATAAGAAATGAACAAATATTGTTTATATGTGTAATATAAACAGTGTATTTATAGAAGCTGAATGTTTTCCAGTATTTACGGTTGCGTGAAAAAAAAACACAGAACAATGCCAAGACAGGCATCCTTAACATGTTCAATTACTTATTTGAAAAGCATGACGAATAGATTCTGTAATAATAAATACATTGTAAACAGGTTGTGTGGCACAGTCCCTGTTGACTAGGAGCTTGTTTTGCTTACAAATACGTTAATGATTAATAAAACATACAATACATGTAATACACTCTAAATGTAGATGAGGATTTACATTATATACTAAGTCATAGATATCTCCTCCCCTCTATTCAAGTGTAACACACACTCTGCACATTATAGATAACATTGTACACACATTACACACAAACTGCTTGTGTAATAACACCAGCAGTTCACTCATTCATAAACAAATACATTTAGAATCGTTTGGCCTATTTCAGCACGTTGATATTCAAGGATGAACCCTCTCGTTTGGATGAGCAGGTCTACAGTTCTGAAGGATGATTTCTGATTTGACTGTTCCTCCACTGACAGTACTGACTGGTACGGGTTTATAATAACTGACTGGTACAGTAATACAGGTTTATAATAACTGACTGGTACAGTAATACAGGTTTATAATAACTGACTGATAATACAGGTTTATAATAACTGACTGGTAATACAGGTTTATAATAACTGACTGGTAATACAGGTTTATAATAACTGACTGATAATACGGGTTTATAATAACTGACTGATAATACGGGTTTATAATAACTGACTGATAACACAGGTTTATAATAACTGACTGATAATACAGGTTTATAATAACTGGTACTGGTAATACAGGTTTATAATAACTGACTGATAATACAGGTTTATAATAACTGACTGATAATACGGGTTTATAATAATTGACTGATAATACAGGTTTATAATAACTGACTGATAATACAGGTTTATAATAACTGACTGGTAATACGGGTTTATAATAACTGACTGGTAATACAGGTTTATAATAACTGACTGGTAATACGGGTTTATAATAACTGACTAGTAATACAGGTTTATAATAACTGACTGGTAATAAAGGTTTATAATAACTGACTGATAATACAGGTTTAAATCAATTTATGTCTGCAAACTGTACAAGGCTAAGAGAAGCCTATCAACATACATTACATACTGTATATGAGGGAATATATTATACTAAACTACTGAGGGAATATATTATACTAAACTACTGAGGGAATATATTATACTAAACTACTGAGGGAATATATTATACTAAACTACTGAGGGAATATATTATACTAAACTATAAACATTACTGGTTGAGCAGTTTAAGAACACATTATCCACTTAATGTATTTAATGACCAACACTGGACATCTCCATCTCACTCATATCTCCATCTCATCCATATCTCCATCTCATCCATATCTCCATCTCTCATATCTCCATCTCACCCATATCTCCATCTCTCATATCTCCATCTCACTCATATCTCCTTCTCACTCATATCTCCTTCTCATCCATATCTCCATCTCACTCATATCTCCATCTCTCACTATCTCCTTCTCACTCATATCTCCATCTCAGCCATATCTCCATCTCTCACTATCTCCATCTCTCACTATCTCCATCTCACTCATATCTCCATGTCACTCATATCTCCATCTCACTCATATCTCCATGTCACTCATATCTCCATCTCACTCATATCTCCATCTCAGCCATATCTCCATCTCTCACTATCTCCATCTCACTCATATCTCCATGTCACTCATATCTCCATCTCACTCATATCTCCATGTCACTCATATCTCCATGTCACTCATATCTCCATCTCACTCATATCTCCATCTCAGTAAAGATCGCATAACCCTGAGTAATGACCCACTCTCTCTTCTCAGTGTAATACGGTCTCTCTTCCCAGATCAAGGCAGCGCTGGGACATTCTGCCTCCAGGGTGAAAACGGGGGAATCAAACATGAATACGTTGGCTTCCAGTCGCCATATAGTTTTCTGTAGATCAAGTAGTGGCCTATTCAGCAAATGTTATGTTGCGCGCACACACACACACACACACACTAACACACACACACCACATACAACAACATTTTAGACACATGCTTTCTCTTTCTCTCACACACACACACACACAAACACCGCATACAACATTTTAGACACATGCTTTCTCTCTCTCTCACACACACACACACAAACACATGCATACACACACACATACACACGCTCTCTCTCTCACACACATGCACACGCACACACACACACACATCAATTTTACTCACTCAGACACTCTCTTCTCTCTCTCACACACACACACACACACGCCCCACACACACACAATCACACATGCCACATACAATACACACACACGGCGCATAGAGTACACACACACACCGCCGCGAGCAACCTCCAGGCGCCCTGACCAATCAGAGCGCTGGTAATCACGCAGAGTGGTCCAATCTCTGTCCGGCTGACGCTCTCGCTCGGCGGCGGAGGAGGAAGTAATACGCTGGTAATTCTCAACCTCTTAGCCGGTATTAAAGTCATCTCCCAGCGTACTTCTGTATTTACACAGGTTAAAAGTCTGACCAAGCCATTTAAAGGGAATCATTATGTGGGGTGCCAATACATTTGGGGATTCCCAAGATGAAAGTGATATATTTCCGAATGCATTATACATGATCCTGATGGAGCCTTTTAAAGCTACCAGGACCTGTAATATCATTACCTTTTTCGCGCTACAATTACTGAAGCACTCCTTTAAGTGACACCTCCACTCATCTTCATGCATTATAGTTGAAGGGTTAATATATTACAGGTTTTGAATGGTAATGTATCTGAAATAGGCACATTGCTGCTCAAATGGGTGCTTCTAATTTTTTTTTTCCAAGGCTGAAAATAAAATAAATACCATCGCATTTGCTGGGGGCCCCATTTGGAAGGCAATAGCATTTACACTTAAAACTAGGTTTTCCCCTCTTATAGGCACTTTACCGACCAAATTTGTCCTTTTTTTAATGTTTTTTTTTATGTATTTAAAAAAAAGAAAGTGTACAATGTAATCACTTGCTCTACAGTAGCTAACGCATCACGTACTGAATATTATGTCTGGAGAGAAAGAAAAGTTTTGAAATCCAGATCAGTGCCATATTTTTTCTGGGAACTGCTTTTATAAAAAATGCGGGGGGGGGGGGGGGGGGCTTTGTATGAAGGAAGGATTTTGGGAGGGGGGGGGTGTTCTTGAGAGTACAGCAGCCCCTTGAATACCCCCCCCCCCCCCCGAACAGAGGCGACTAGAGAGATTAGGCCTCCAGATCACTTTTGTAGGAGCGCATTAATCCACCATCACAAAGCGCAGAGAGACGACAGCGGCAGATTACAGCAGCCTGAGCTGCAGTTCAAACACGAGCTGAGATGAGCTGCTCGCCTCTTCCTCTGAGGGATCTCTCTCTTCCTCTCTCTCTCTTCCTCTCTCTCTCTCTCTCTCCCTCCCTCCCCCCTCCCTCCCTCCCTCTCCCTCTCTCTCCCTCTCTCTCCCCCCCTCTCTCTCTCCCCCCCTCTCCCCCCCTCTCTCTCCCTCCCTCTCTCCCCCTCTCCCTCCCTCTCTCTCCCTCCCTCTCTCCCCCTCTCCCTCCCTCTCTCTCCCTCCCTCTCTCTCCCTCTCCCTCCCTCCCTCCCTCCCCCCCCCCCTCTCTCCCCCTCTCTCTCAGTGCGTGGATCAGGACGTGAGACTCGCCTGGTTCCAATCCCCCCAGGCTCCTCTATCCTCTCCTCCTCTATAGGTGTCCTAGAGAAGCCTCCTACGCCGATGGCAAGCGGCTGGAACAAAAGAAGAACCACCACGGCCAGATTAACCTGCCGCCGTCACCGTCGCCGTGCCGACGCCAGAGAAAGATCCGGCATCGGGATGTTTTATTTTAGCTGGAGCTCCGGGGATTTTGTTTAGTGGGGATCCTACTGTCCTGTAACAATGGATGCTTCTGGAATTCTTTTTAAAGGATTGTGTGTGTGTGTGTGTGTGTGTTTGTGTGTGTGTGTGTGTGTGTGTGTGTGTGTGTGTGTGTGTGTGTGTGTGATTTCAGATATCCGGCTCACAACTTTGTATTCACTGTTCATTATTATGTACAGTAGGAACAGTTTTAGGTAAATGGCAAAAGTGCAAAACTATGAAACTATGAAACTGTGTTCACATAAAAACAGATTCTGATGACAGAGAAACAGAAGGAGAGAAAGGGAGAGAGAGAGAGAGACAGAGAGAGAGAGAGAGACAGAGAGAGAGAGAGACAGAGAGAGAGACAGCGAGAGAGAGACAGAGAGACAGCGAGAGAGAGACAGAGAGAGAGAGACAGCGAGAGAGAGACAGCGAGAGAGAGACAGAGAGAGAGACAGTGAGAGAGAGACAGAGAGAGAGAGACAGCGAGAGAGAGACAGAGAGAGAGAGAGACAGAGAGATAGCGAGAGAGAGACAGAGAGAGAGAGAGAGAGACAGAGAGAGACAGAGAGATAGCGAGAGAGAGAGAGAGAGACAGAGAGAGAGAGAGACAGAGAGAGAGACAGAGAGAGAGATAGAGAGATAGCGAGAGAGAGACAGAGAGAGAGAGACATGTTTGATAAGACGTTCCCTGTGATCCCACCCTCATCCCATCTCTCCCAGACCCAGACCCAGGCCCCTCCCTCCATGCCTGGTGTCCCGGCGCTCGGCTTCATCTCCAGGAGAGAGGATTGGGTTTACCTCAGAACACGCCTCCATCAAAAGACACCACGGCGATGGGGAGCTATTGAACGCCACACGCCGTCCGCTTTTCTTGTATTTATCTTACTGCACACTCACTTTGCAGGCCAACTCCACAACTTCTAAAGTGTTTGTGTGTGTGTGTGTATGTGTGTGGGAGTGTGTGTGTGGGGGAGTGTGTGTGCGTGCGATCAATGAGAAGTGTGTCCAGGGGTCTGGGTAAAAGGTTGTTATTATGATGAAGTGTTCTCATCAGTGACCTGTCAGATTCGGCCTTTAATGGAGGCAACGATGCTGGAAGCAAAATTAAAAATCTCAGTAATAAAATAGAACATTAGGGAAGTGATCGCCTCGTAAGAAACGAACCAACGGGAAATTACAAACACGGCCTTTGAAACAAATCTTTGGCCACACAGACCCGGTGCGCGCGGTGACCTGGTGTGACCCGGTCACGTGACCTCACATCCACGCTGCGCCCGCCCGGTACCACAGAGAGAAACAGAACCCGAGCTCGTCACATGACCCGGAAGTTGTTTTTTTGTTTTTTTACGAGGCTAGAGGGGGCGGAGCTAGCTAATTAACCCAGATGCACTGAGGTAACTCTCACTGGTGGGGCTCGCCGCTCTAGAAAAAAAGAGAGGTCTCCCCCCCCGGCCGTACGCATCATCAGGACATTGTCATGACAAACAAAGCCCCCTTATCAGCCTCCCTTTCAGAGCAGCTGATTGGCTGGCGGGCCTCGGGGGGGTCGGGGGGGAAAAGGCCGGGTCCTCGTAGGGACGAGGGAAATGTCAGGGGAAGGCCAGGGGACCCTGCCTGCGTCCTCGTAGACGTCCCCGAATCTCGCAGACGGGAGCGACGTGACAGGACACCGTTCTCTCTCTGGCGGGCGGCGGCCGTGGGGAGGGATTGACTCCGCCCTCTCTATCCGCCTCATCTCTCCCGAGGGGCGGGTCTGAAGACGATGCTCGGCGCAGACAGACCGATCGAACAAGGACATCATGTACTTAAACATATTTGTTTGCTGTTTTTTATTATTATTTGTAGAAATCATGATCATGTTCCAAATAAAAAAAATCATCAGAACCAAATATTATAAGCAAAGACTGCGATTTGTATATTTGATATTAAAAAAAAAAAATATATATATAGGCCTATATTTGTTTTTTTTACAAACTCACTTGATTGATGCAGCAAACCTACTGAACTATTAGTACGTTTATCAAGCATATCTACCGAGACGATTTGAAAACACGCGCCCCCCAAACCCTCAGTACTACACTAATGGCGTCGCTAGTATTGGAGAAAACATTTCAAAAGGCGACGCTAATTGAAATCCAAAACTAATGGTTAAGAACGCGAAGTGGAGATGTTGACAGGAAGCAGCTGGTCCGAGGTGTTGTTTACGTCTGGATCCGGTCCGGAGCGGACCCTGAGTGGACCCTGAGTGGACCCTGAGTGGACCTGACTTTTAAGGCACAGCGGTGGACAGATCTGAGTAATGCTTTAAGTCGCCCTGCTACAGAAAGGGTTGGTGTGAAAATCAATGCGAGCCATTAAGGGCGCCGGCAGTCGGAGAGCGAGGCTATTAGCGCCAGGGACGCTCGCCCAGACCCAACAGATCAGGACCACGCAGGAGACGAGCCCAGACCCAACAGACCAGGTAGATGAGCCCAGACCCAACAGATCAGGAGACGAGCCCAGAGCCCAGACCCAACAGATCAGGAGACGAGACCAGAGCCCAGACCCAACAGATCAGGAGATGAGCCCAGACCCAAATAGACGAGCCCAGACCCAACAGATCAGGAGACGAGCCCAGAGCCCAGACCCAACAGATCAGGAGATGAGCCCAGATCAGGAGACGAGCCCAGACCCAAATAGACGAGCCCAGACCCAACAGATCAGGAGATGAGCCCAGAGCCCAGACCCAACAGATCAGGAGATGAGCCCAGACCAGGTAGATGAGCCCAGACCAGGTAGATGAGCCCAGACCAGGTAGATGAGCCCAGACCAGGTAGATGAGCCCAGATCAGGTAGACGAGCCCAGACACAAATGGAATCGGGAGATGAAGCAAAAGAATGACGGCTGAAGGTTACAAAAAAAAAAAGACGTAAAAAAAACACATTTGACGACATGTCAAACATTCTGCAGTGGGTTGAGGTTGAAAGGGGAGGGAGAGAGAGAGAGAGAGAGAGAGAGAGAGAGAGAGAGAGAGAGAGAGGTGGCTTGAGGTTGAAGGGGGAGGGAGAGCGAGAGAGAGGGAGAGAGAGGAGTTGAGGGTTGGGTGGGGTATCTGACACAGTAACACAGGGGGGTGGGTGATCTGAGTCGTGGGTCTCTTTCTCTTCCTCAGTCGCTGGTTCTCTGGCAGGTGCTGGAACCTCCTTTCATGACGCCACTCAACCCCCCCCCCACGCCCCCTCCCCTCCCACCCCCCGTCCTCCTCGCTGGTCAGACATTCAATTAGACCGCCGGAGACAAAGCCCCGCCACCCTCCCCTCCCTCCTCCTCCTCCTCCTCCTCCTCTCTCCCCAGGCTGGAGGAGGAGGCCCACCCGTGAGCAGACCGCCGGGACAGAGAGGGTGTGTGTCGGCCCCCGGCCCCCTGCTGGACACCCGCACACTAGCCTGGCCGCCTCAGCACCCCTGCTGGGGCTCATTCACACACACACACACACACACACACACACACACACACACACACACGGCTACTCTCTAACACACACACACACACACACACATGGCTACTCTCTCACACACACACACACACACGCACACATGGCTACTCACACACGGCTACTCTCACATACGCGCACATACACAGCTAATCTCACACACACGCACACACACACAGCTGCGCGCACACACACACACACACACAGCTACTCTCTCTCTCACACACACCCACACACGACTACTTACACACACATGGCTACTCTCACACACACAAACATACACACACACACACACACACACACACACACACACACACACACAGCTCCACGCTAATTACAGCTGCAATTACCCTGCTACTTGTGCTAATTAGAAATTATTTAAAGCATTTGTCAATTAGTCTTTTACACGCTCGCCTGGATGGTGGAAGGGGGGGGGGGGCACGCAGGGGGGCCTCATTAAAGCAACTGGTTACCAGAGGAGGCGGGGCCTGCTGGAACTGGGGTGGGCTGGGAACAATCGGGAGGGCATGGGAGAGCGCCGTGCTGCTGGGGGGGGCGGGGCACGACGAAGGCCTCCCATGACCCCGAGGTTTTTGGGTTTTTTAAGCCAGTATAGGTTTCTTCTCCGAACGGGTCACGGTTCCTATCAGGTCCGTCAACGTTGACGACGCGCCGAGACTTTCCTTCTCCGGCTGGGGGGGGGCGGCGTCCATGCTGAGGGCGGGGGTTAGGGGGGGGGGGGGGGGGTCAGAGAGGAGGCCTGGAGGTGGGGGGGGAGGGGGGGGGGGGTTAGCCTGCCAGAGATCTTCTCCTCCTCCCTCCTCTTGCTCTCTGGCTACCCCGCCCCGAACCCCACCTGTCACTCACCTGTCAATCATGTGTCCAACCCCCCCCCCCCAATCTACCCCGCCCGCTCTGTGACCCGCGTGCTGAGGCCTGGCCCTCTCCGGGAGAGAGGGGGGTGTGAGAGGGGGGGGGGGGGGAGGACAAAACAAAGATGTGGATGAAATATTCTCCAAGGCGGTTCATTTTTCTAGTAGCACCTCTTGTTACCGGCACAAGCCTGTGATTAGGAAGGCCACAATAAGGCAGACGAGGAGGACGCATACCAATTAGGTTTCCACAAGGCTCTCCGAGGACCTCATTGCCATGGAAACCTCTCCCAAGTACCCCCCCCCCCTCCTCCACCCGCCCTTCGCCTCAACACTCACTCACACACACACACACACACACAAATCTCAAAACCCCATCCATCCCCAAGATATTCACACACACAGGGGTTTGAAACACACACACACACACACACACACACACACACACACACACACACACACACACACACACCCCTCCTCGCGTTCACAAAGGGTAGTGGGGAGAGGATGGTTTCTGAGGGGGGCCCCGGTGAATCACCAGGCTACTCGGGGACAAGAATGCCGGCTGGACGCCCTGCTTTTGTGTACCGGAGGACGAGAGACGCTATTCATCCAGAACCCACTAATGATGAGCGCGGCCCGGAGCCCGAGCCCCTCTACGGGCCCTACATATGGATCAGAACCTTCCAGAACAACCCTTAAAGAAGAGACAGAACATGCTGTTAATACACAACTTCGTCAGCGGAGCAGTCGTCCTTGCGCATCTCTCTCTCTCTCTCTCTCTCTCTCTCTCACACACACACACACACACACACACACACACACACACACACACACACACACACACACACACACACACACACACACACACACACACACACACACACACACACACAATCTATTATTGATTTCATTAAGATGCATGAGGAAGCAAATAGCTGATTGCATTCTCAAATGAGCCCATCTTTTCCAATCTCTCTCTCTCTCTATTTCTCTGTTTTATTCTCTCTCTCCGGAAGCCTCGTAATAAAAGTCTCATTCTTTTATTACCCCGCGTCCCTACTTTACCTTTTCTCTCAAGGACCCCCCTCTCTCTGTGCCCCCCACCTCTCTCTCTCTCTTCTCATCCCTCCATCCTCCCCAGAGAGTGTTCTTTCTCTCTCAGCGTGCGACTGTTGTGTGTGTGTGTGTGTGCGCTAGGTCGGTGGGTGGGTAGACTCTCTCTCTATCCCTCTCTCTCTCCCTCTCTCCCTCTCTCTCTCCCTCTCTCTCTCTCTGTCGCTCCCTCTCTCCCTCCCTCTCCCTCCCTCTCTCTCTCTCCCTCTCTCGCTCCCTCTCCCTCCCTCCATCTCTCTCTCTTGCTCCCTCTCTCTCCCTCCCTCCCTCCCCCTCTCTCCCTCTCTCTCTCTCTCCTTTTTTCCGTCGTTGTAATTAATTTCCAATCAGAGGCTGGTAAACTAATCAGGGGCCACATTAAACATGACATCTCTGTTTACGTCTCTGAGACAGGGACAGGGCTGAGGACTGTTTACGTCTCTGAGACAGGGACAGGGCTGAGGACTGTTTACGTCTGAGACAGAAACAGGACTGGAGCTCTGAGACAGGGACAGGACTGGGGGACTGTTTACGTCTCTGAGACAGGGACAGGACTGGGGGACTGTTTACGTCTCTGAGACAGAGACAGGACTGGAGGACTGGAGCTCTGAGACAGGGACAGGGCTGGAGGACTGGAGCTCTGAGACAGGGACAGGGCTGGAGGACTGTTTACGTCTCTGAGACAGGGACAGGGCTGGAGGACTGGAGCTCTGAGACAGGGACAGGGCTGGGGGACTGTTTACGTCTCTGAGACAGGGACAGGACTGGAGGACTGTTTACGTCTCTGAGACAGAGACAGGGCTGGAGGACTGTTTACGTCTCTGAGACAGAGACAGGACTGGAGGACTGTTTACGTCTGAGACAGAGACAGGGCTGAGGACTGGAGCTCTGAGACAGAGACAGGGCTGGAGGACTGTTTACGTCTCTGAGACAGAGACAGGGCTGGAGGACTGTTTACGTCTCTGAGACAGGGACAGGACTGGAGGACTGTTTACGTCTCTGAGACAGAGACAGGGCTGGAGGACTGTTTACGTCTCTGAGACAGGGACAGGGCTGGGGGACTGTTTACGTCTCTGAGACAGGGACAGGGCTGGGGGACTGTTTACGTCTGAGACAGAGACAGGACTGGAGGACTGGAGCTCTGAGACAGAGACAGGACTGGAGGACTGGAGCTCTGAGACAGAGACAGGACTGGAGGACTGTTTACGTCTCTGAGACAGAGACAGGACTGGAGGACTGGAGCTCTGAGACAGAGACAGGACTGGAGGACTGTTTACGTCTCTGAGACAGAGACAGGACTGGAGGACTGTTTACGTCTCTGAGACAGAGACAGGACTGGGGGACTGTTTACGTCTCTGAGACAGAGACAGGACTGTTTACGTCTCTGAGACAGGGACAGGGCTGAGGACTGTTTACGTCTCTGAGACAGAGACAGGACTGGAGGACTGTTTACGTCTCTGAGACAGAGACAGGACTGGAGGACTGTTTACGTCTCTGAGACAGAGACAGGGCTGGAGGACTGTTTACGTCTCTGAGACAGAGACAGGACTGGGGGACTGTTTACGTCTCTGAGACAGGGACAGGACTGGGGGACTGGAGCTCTGAGACAGGGACAGGACTGGGGGACTGGAGCTCTGAGACAGACACAGGGCTGGAGGACTGTTTACGTCTCTGAGACAGGGACAGGGCTGGGGGACTGTTTACGTCTCTGAGACAGGGACAGGGCTGGGGGACTGTTTACGTCTCTGAGACAGGGACAGGACTGGAGGACTGGAGCTCTGAGACAGGGACAGGGCTGGAGGACTGGAGCTCTGAGACAGGGACAGGGCTGGGGGACTGTTTACGTCTCTGAGACAGGGACAGGGCTGGGGGACTGTTTACGTCTCTGAGACAGAGACAGGACTGGAGGACTGTTTACGTCTCTGAGACAGAGACAGGACTGGAGGACTGTTTACGTCTCTGAGACAGGGACAGGGCTGGAGGACTGGAGCTCTGAACAGCAGCGCCTGACTGGTATTAACAGAACATTTCTGTCCCAGGATACCAAGACACCAGGACACCAGGACATCAGGACATCAGGACATCAGGACATGCAGAAGATGTGTGTTTCTGTGTTTTATACTATAGATCATTCAACAGAAATGGCGTCCATCTTGAAAAATGGTCACCATCTTTAATTTTCCAGAAGAGTGGCCCTTAGAGAGCTTTTGTGCCAAATTGTATACTTGCATCACCATTTGAACGATTGACATAATGACCATTCGACAGAAATGCCGGCCATATTGAAAACTGGTCGCCATCTTGAATTTTTGAGTGGCTAACGCCCTTTTCCAAAAGAGTGGCCCTTAGAGAGTATCTGTGGCAAATTTCATGCTTGCATCACCATTTGAACGATTCTCTTGAAATATGCAATTATCTGCTCTGCACTATGCTAAGACTCAGAGAGGAAGATGATGGGGAGAGCAGAGAGAAAGAGAGAGGGAGAGAGGGAGGGAAAGAGAGTCAGACAGAGAGAGAGAGAGGAGAGAGAGAGAGACAGAGAACAGAGAGAGAGACAGAACAGAGAGGGAGAGAGAGAGACAGAACAGAGAGGGAGAGAGAGAGAATAATGTATTTTATGTAAGTTCCCTTAGAATGCAGGGTTTGAATGTTGAATGTATAGAAAATATATATGTACTTCCTATGCATTCAATATTCAGATTTCAATTCTGAAAACTATCTGTATTCACTGTGATGTCATGTGTAGGTGGAAACTGCAGCTGTAAACCTGTATAATGTACTCTGTGGGTACTCTGTGGGTACTCTGTGGGTACTCTGTGGGTACTCTGTAGGTACTCTGTGGTACTCTGTGGGTACTCTGTAGGTACTCTGTAGGACCTGTAGGTACTCTGTGGGTACTCTGTGGGTACTCTGTGGGTACTCTGTAGGTACTCTGTGGGTACTCTGTGGGTACTCTGTAGGTACTCTGTAGGTACTCTGTGGGTACTCGGTGGGTACTCGGTGGGTACTCGGTGGGTACTCGGTGGGTACTCTGTGGGTACTCTTTAGGTACTCTGTGGGTACTCTGTAGGACCTGTAGGTACTCTTTGGGTACTCTGTGGGTACTCTGTGGGTACTCTGTGGGTACTCTGTGGGTACTCTGTAGGACCTGTGGGTACTCTGTGGGTACTCTGTAGGTACTCTGTGGGTACTCTGTGGGTACTCTGTAGGACCTGTAGGTACTCTGTGGGTACTCTATGGGTACTCTGTAGGACCTGTGGGTACTCTGTGGGTACTCTGTAGGTACTCTGTGGGTACTCTGTGGGTACTCTGCGGGTACTCTGCGGGTACTCTGCGGGTACTCTGCGGTACTCTGTGGGTACTCTGTGGGTACTCTGTGGGTACTCTGTAGGTACTCTGTGGGTACTCTGTGGGTACTTTGTGGGTACTCTGTAGGTACTCTGTGGGTACTCTGTGGGTACTCTGTGGGTACTCTGTGAGAAGCTCAGCTGGGCCTCAGATCGGCTGCTTTGCGACGCTGAGTGAGAAACGTCGTGTTTTCAACGGTGGATTTGCTGGATGCCCCAAAAAAACACCAAAGCATCATGGGAAGATCTAGACTGGGCTGGCTGATGCTGGGAGGGGGTTGTGGTGGTGTGTGTGTGTGTGTGTGTGTGTGTGCGTGTGTGTGTGTGTGTGTAGGGTGGAGGAGGATTATAAGGTTTACTAATCTGTTGTTGGCTCCCAAGCAGATACATCTACAGCCTCTTACATACATGCCAACACCACACACACACACACACACACACACTCACACACACACACACACACACACACACACAGTATGTATGTATATTTAGCTGCTCACTCCTGTGTAAGTAGGAGCCCGTCTGGGAGGTAAGAAGCCAAGTGAGAGAGAGATAGAGAGAGATGGAGAAAGAGAGGACAGAGAGAGTAAGAGAATGGGAGGGAGAGAAGGAGGAGAGGGAGAGAGGAAGAGAGGGAGAGAGGGAGAGCTAGAGAATGGGGAGAGACAATGGGATAGAGAGAGGGAGGGAG
>NW_028175781.1:2500-5000 GCF_949987555.1 Borostomias antarcticus
CACCCCCTCCCAGACACGCTCACTCTGCTGCTGCACCTCCTCCTTCCACCTCCACCCCCTCCCAGACACGCTCACTCTGCTGCTGCACCTCCTCCTTCCACCTCCACCCCCTCCCAGACACGCTCACTCTGCTGCTACACCTCCTCCTCCCACCTCCACCCCCTCCCAGACACGCTCACTCTGCTGCTGCACCTCCTCCTTCCACCTCCACCCCCTCCCAGACACGCTCACTCTGCTGCTGCACCTCCTCCTTCCACCTCCACCCCCTCCCAGACACGCTCACTCTGCTGCTACACCTCCTCCTTCCACCTCCACCCCCTCCCAGACACGCTCACTCTGCTGCTGCACCTCCTCCTTCCACCTCCACCCCCTCCCAGACACGCTCACTCTGCTGCTGCACCTCCTCCTTCCACCTCCACCCCCTCCCAGACACGCTCACTCTGCTGCTGCACCTCCTCCTTCCACCTCCACCCCCTCCCAGACACGCTCACTCTGCTGCTACACCTCCTCCTTCCACCTCCACCCCCTCCCAGACACGCTCACTCTGCTGCTGCACCTCCTCCTCCCACCTCCACCCCCTCCCAGACACGCTCACTCTGCTGCTACACCTCCTCCTTTCACCTCCACCCCCTCCCAGACACGCTCACTCTGCTGCTGCACCTCCTCCTTCCACCTCCACCCCCTCCCAGACACGCTCACTCTGCTGCTGCACCTCCTCCTTCCACCTCCACCCCCTCCCAGACACGCTCACTCTGCTGCTGCACCTCCTCCTCCCACCTCCACCCCCTCCCAGACACGCTCACTCTGCTGCTGCACCTCCTCCTTCCACCTCCACCCCCTCCCAGACACGCTCACTCTGCTGCTGCACCTCCTCCTCCCACCTCCACCCCCTCCCAGACACGCTCACTCTGCTGCTGCACCTCCTCCTTCCACCTCCACCCCCTCCCAGACACGCTCACTCTGCTGCTGCACCTCCTCCTCCCACCTCCACCCCCTCCCAGACACGCTCACTCTGCTGCTGCACCTCCTCCTCCCACCTCCACCCCCTCCCAGACACGCTCACTCTGCTGCTGCACCTCCTCCTTTCACCTCCACCCCCTCCCAGACACGCTCACTCTGCTGCTGCACCTCCTCCTTTCACCTCCACCCCCTCCCAGACACGCTCACTCTGCTGCTGCACCTCCTCCTCCCACCTCCACCCCCTCCCAGACACGCTCACTCTGCTGCTGCACCTCCTCCTCCCACCTCCACCCCCTCCCAGACACGCTCACTCTGCTGCTGCACCTCCTCCTTTCACCTCCACCCCCTCCCAGACACGCTCACTCTGCTGCTGCACCTCCTCCTTTCACCTCCACCCCCTCCCAGACACGCTCACTCTGCTGCTGCACCTCCTCCTTCCACCTCCACCCCCTCCCAGACACGCTCACTCTGCTGCTGCACCTCCTCCTTTCACCTCCACCCCCTCCCAGACACGCTCACTCTGCTGCTGCACCCACACGCTGGACACAAGGACAATATACTCTATAGAGAGGAGAGAAAGGAGAAGAGAGGGAGGAGGAGAGGGAGGAGAGAGGGAGGAGAGAGGGGGAGAGAGGGAGGAGGAGAGGGAGGAGAGAGGGGGAGAAAGGGAGGAGGAGAGAGGGAAGAGGAGAGGAAGGAGGAGAGAGGGAGGGGAGAGGGAGGAGGGAGAGGGAGGAGGAGAGAGAAAAGAAAGGGAGGAGGAGGAGGAGGAGGAGGAGAGGGTAACAGAGCACTCCAGGTTAGCAGGTCAGAGTACTGGGATTAGCTCCATTATTTCCCCCCTACCCGGCAATGCCAAGGGGGGAGGTCTTTAGATTGAGGGGTACAACTTTATTCAGGTTAATGGAAATTTAAAAACACTCATTCAACATAGGAATCGAAAAAAGAATCGTTTAAGAACTGGAATCAAATTCAAGAACTGGAATCGGAAATGTTCAACAATGCCCAGAGCTAATGCAGAATAGACTGGATGGTTCTATCTGCCTCTTTGTTCTACTGTTCTAATGTTCTAATGAGACTCAGTAAGTTATGCGTGACGATCACACGATGAGCAAATTAGTTGGTTTTTTTAATAGTTTATTTGTTTTCCTTTTTACCTCAAACGAGGTTGGCACATTAATGATAAATGCAACGTACTTATGTAAATATTGTTATTTACTTAAACAAATGCAGAGGCCAGTCTCCCTGGTTGACAGTGTGTGCGTGCGTGTGTGTGTGTGTGTGTTCTGAAGGTGAAAGCTCCTAGAGAGCTTGGCAGGGTTAAATGAACGGATCGAGGCTCAAACACAGCCAGTAATAATGAAGGTTCTTGTGCACGTTCCCTCCGTGGAGATAAGAACACATGGGGGATCAGCCGGCATTGAATATCAAAGAGGACGGGCTTCAGAGACAGGAGTAATGAGCAGCGGGGGGTCTAGGGTGGGTCACACACACACACACACACACACACACACACACACACACACACACACACACATGC
>NW_028175781.1:10000-15712 GCF_949987555.1 Borostomias antarcticus
GAGAGACCTTCACCCTGTATGAGTCTTCTCTCAGAGTCATTCACCCTGTATGAGTCTTCTCTCAGAGAGTCATTCACCCTGTATGAGTCTTCTCTCAGAGAGTCATTCACCCTGTATGAGTCTTCTCTCAGAGAGTCATTCACCCTGTATGAGTCTTCTCTCAGAGAGTCATTCACCCTGTATGAGTCTTCTCTCAGAGAGACCTTCACCCTGTATGAGTCTTCTCTCAGAGAGACCTTCACCCTGTATGAGTCTTCTCTCAGAGTCATTCACCCTGTATGAGTCTTCTCTCAGAGAGTCATTCACCCTGTATGAGTCTTCTCTCAGAGAGTCATTCACCCTGTATGAGTCTTCTCTCAGAGAGTCATTCACCCTGTATGAGTCTTCTCTCAGAGAGACATTCACCCTGTATGAGTCTTCTCTCAGAGTCATTCACCCTGTATGAGTCTTCTCTCAGAGAGTCATTCACCCTGTATGAGTCTTCTCTCAGAGAGTCATTCACCCTGTATGAGTCTTCTCTCAGAGTCATTCACCCTGTATGAGTCTTCTCTCAGAGAGACATTCACCCTGTATGAGTCTTCTCTCAGAGAGTCATTCACCCTGTATGAGTCTTCTCTCAGAGAGTCATTCACCCTGTATGAGTCTTCTCTCAGAGAGTCATTCACCCTGTATGAGTCTTCTGTGCATAAATATAGATCACTCCTAGAGAAGTAGAGTTTGTCTGTGTTTGAGAACGAGAAAGAGAGAGATTTTGTATTATTTTTGTAAATTGTATCTTTATTGACCTATTTTATGATCTATTTACCTGTTAGTTTACTTAATTGTTTTCTCCTGTTATTATTGAATTGTATTTTTCTTGACATTTTGGCAATATTGTCCACCACACATCCATGCCAATAAAGCATATTGAATTGAATTGAATTGAGTGTGTCTCCGGGCTGGGTGGTGTCCCCTTGTCCCCCTCTCCCACGCGCGCCCAGCGATCTGTCTGCATGGGGACAGCTACAGGCTGGTTCACAGCAGACATGTCCAGTCTGTCCCAGAGACCCTCCAGCTCCCCTGCCTAAGCGAGCCACGCGACGGGGAGGACAGCGGCTGGGCGTCTCAGGGGCCCATCGGTATCTTCGGCCCCCGGGGTGGGAGGCCCCTGGAGCGAGGGCCCCTGAGGCGTCCGGGCCCCTGCCAGTGTGGGAAGGCGTGGCTGGGCTGGCAGGGGGGAGATTGCGGCCTGTCTTAATGGAGCTCTGCGGGCTGCCACTCCGACAGCAGAGAGCCCAGATAAACGACACATCACACACACACACACACACACCCTGCTCTCCTCCTTCTGTCCTCCGCCTCTCATCCCTCCATCCCTCCTCCACGCAACGCAACGCGGGAGGAAGAAGGAGAGGGAAACAGGAGGGAGGGAGAGAGAGAGAGAGAGAGAGAGAGAGAGAGAGAGAGAGAGAGAGAGAGAGAGAGAGAGAGAGGGAGAGAGGGAGAGAGGTGTGGCAGTGCATGGAAGGATGAGAGAAGTATGTTCTCTGTCCTGGTCACATGATGTTTAACAATGTAGATGGTCTCTCAATCGCTCCTCCATTCCTCCTCCTCTCCATCCCTCCTTCTCTCCATCCCTCCTCCTCTCCATCCCTCCTTCTCTCCATTCCTCCTCCTCTCCATCCCTCATTCTCTCCATTCCTCCTCCTCTCCATCCCTCCATCTCCCCATCCCTCCTTCTCTCCATCCCTCCTCCTCTCCATCCCTCATCCTGCATGTGTGTGTGTGTGTGTGTGCGTGTGTTTGTGTGCGTGCGTGTGTGCATGTGTGTGCGTGCGTGTGTGTGTGTGTGTGTGTGCGTGTGTGCGTGTGTGTGTGTGTGTGTGTGTGTGTGCGTGTGTGTAATATTGAGGAAGGGGACTGTTTACTGCCTGTCTCCTGCAGACCCTGTGCTCCCCAGGCCTCTAATGCACCACAGCTGTGAGCGTCTTTGACACTGGACCTCTGATGAACGACTTCATTGTAAAGGACTGTGTGTGTGTGTGTGTGTGCGCGTGCGCGTGTGTGCACGTGTGTGTCTGTGCGCACGTTTTTTTTTCCATCTGAGTCGTTATGTGACACCGTACCTTCATAAGGTTCAGGGCTCAGTTTACCCGTCTCTACCTTCTGATACAACCCTGATTTATAAACGCCTGCCCTGATGTAGCGCTGCTGCAAGCCTTTCTCAAAAAGGGATTACATGTTTGCCAGCGCGTCTTTTGTCTCAGCTCAGATGAATGTGACACTTCTATGTCTCTCTCTCTCTCTCTCTCTCCTGTGGGTGGTGTTGATGTCCCCTTCTCTTCTCTCCTTTCTTCCTCCCATCATCCGACGACAACAGCGGCGGCAGCCGTGGGGTTAATGTCCCTCTGAAATGTTTACCAGACAGCCACCGCTCCTACCTGAGAGGCTAATCAGGCGTCCGCTCGAGAACGAGCGCCTTGGCTTCGTTTACCGTACCCTCTCCCTCCCTCTCGCTCCGAGACGGCCTGAGCACGCCGTCGGTTTCAACATGTATACTTTACAATATACGCAGAAAACCATCGGTAAGGTTACCTGAGCTCCGTTCAAATATGATGATGAGTAAACGTGTGAATACATCCATAGAGAAACACGTTGAGACCGTTAAGATTGAAGATGAACTTTATTGTCCCATAAAGTGGAACATTTGGCTTGGGCCTTTCACCCGAACTTTAAGGCGTAGTTGGTATTGACATCCTTTCTCTTGTGACATATAAAAGGGCAAGCTAAGGTCAGGTGACATTCTGTTTTGTACTGTATGTCGACCACCTGAGTGTAGAGTTAGCTGTGTCTAATAAAGAAATTAGGTTTCTTTAATTCTCAAATGAACTTTATCATTGAGTTGTCAGCTGTTTCCAGGGTCAAGGGGAGATGCCGTTTCCAATACGAGCTCAATTTACTGTCAGAATGAGATTATACAGGTATCTACTTCAAAGGTCTTTTTTCTACATTTGGCCAGGAATTAAATTACTGGTAGTAAATGACAGGTAAGGAGAAAGATTTTTTTTGACATTGGCATGGCATCTCTACTGTATCTCGCATGCTTTTCAATATATGTGCTTGTGTGTGTGTGTGTCTGTGTGTGTGTGTGTGTGTGTGTGGGTGGGTGGGTGGGTGGGTGGGTGGGTGGGTAGGTAGGTGTGTGTCTTTGTGTGTGTGTGTGTGTGTGTGTGTGTGTGTGTGTATGTCTGTGTGTCCGTCCGTCCGCGTACATTGTGCATCGATTTATACATCTGTAAGTGTTCTTATTCTGAGTGGGAGCACAGGCCCATTTTAATGTGGGCGCGTTTGTGTGCGTTTGTTGTTTGTTTGCATGTCTACTGTACTGTATGTGCGGGCGCGTGTGTATATCTGCGGTGTGTGTGTGTGTGTGTGTGTTACAGACATGTTTCAGGCTGCCACGTCTGTTTTTCTTTGCCTTAGAACAGCGTCTGATTGGCCGTCTGAGGGCGACACACAGACCACACGCTCCTAACAGTTACTGACAGCACTAAGGGCCGTCTGACACTCGAACCTAATACGACACACACACACACACACACGCACACAGGTACAGTACGAAACGATATGTTATGATACAATAGGATCCAGTATAATACTAGAATAAAATACAAAAGAGTGATAAAATGTACGCTCCCAGTGTGGCTGAGCAGCGGTGGCAATGAGAGAAGGCTGGGGGGAAGGAGGTGGGCGGAGCAAGAGACAGGAGGCGTGGTCTGGAGAGGACGAGACGGGCCGAGACTGGACAGGCGTCCTCCAGCACCCTTACAGCTCCCTGAACTACAGTACAAGTAGAGGACAGAGGCTTAACGCGGAGTGAGAGTGTGTGTGTGTGTGAGAGAGAGAGAGAGAGAGAGAGAGAGAGAGAGAGAGAGAGAGAGAGAGAGAGACAGAGAGAGAGAGAGAGAGAGAGAGAGAGAGAGAGAGAGAGAGAGAGAGAGAGAGAGAGACAGAGAGAGAGAGAGAGAGAGAGAGAGAGAGAGAGAGACCAGGGCTTAAGGAAGGGGGCAGTACTGATGTGTGTTTGCACTCAGAGAGTGATGAGCCTTCTGGCCAAATGGCCCCTCCCCTCCTTGCTCGCACACACACGTACACACACACACACACACACACACACACACACAAACACACTCAGGCACGCACACACACAAACACACTCCGGCACGCACGCACACACACACACACAAACACACTCAGGCACGCACGCACACACACGTACAAACACACACACATACTCTCTCTCTCACACGCACACACACACACACACTCTATGAACTGTCCCTTTAAGAGCTGAGCCCAGATCTAACAGCTTACAGCGAGGGAGGGGGAGGAGGGGGAGGGACAGACACAGAGAGAGGGGAGGGTGTGAGGTTGAGTGTGTGTGTGTGTGTGAGAGAGAGAGAGCGCGTGTGTGAGAGAGAGAGACAGAGGGAGAGAGAGAGAGAGAGGGAAACAGTCTGAGTAGTCACCGAGGTTGAAGGATCAATAGGCAGACTTGTTTGGGAGACTGTGGTGACGGCGAGTGTGCTTCCCCGTGGCGGACCTGCATGTTGCTGAGGAAGGAAGGCTTACCGAGACCCCTGTTCCAGCATGCTCACTGAGCCCAGATACCCCAACAGTTTAACAGGTACGCTCAGATCGCAGGCGCGCACCGACACACACACACACGCAAGAGAGAGACGATGGACAGGATTGAGAGAGAGACAGAGAGAAAGTAGAGGAGGGGAAGGAGGAAGGGAGAGAGAGGTGAGCGGGGCGAACGAAGTGAGAAGGGAATTGGTGTGTGTGTTTAGCTGTTGTGAAATGTTAGAAAGGGAGAGAGTTTGGTGTGGAACTGTTGGTTGACTTTTGAGAGAGAGAGAGAGAGAGAGAGAGAGAGAGAGAGAGAGAGCAAAGAGAAAGTTTATGTTTGACTGTTCTGTTCCTTTTAGAGATACCGTACGTGAAGCTTAAGCAAACTAGTGTGTGTGTGTGTGTGTGTGTGTGTGTGTGTGTGTGTTTGTGTGTGTGTGTGTGTGTGTGCGTGCGTGTGTGTGCGTGCGCGTGTGTGTGTGCATGTTGTGTGTTGTCCAGCTGCGGTAAACAGAGTGACCATGAGAAGTGATCTGTGAGCTTGGCCCTGCTCTCTCTCTCTCTCTCTCTCTCTCTCTCTCTCCTCTCTCTCTCTCTCTCTCTCTCTCCCTCCCTCCCTCCCGCACTCATTCCACTTGAAGTAATTGTTCATGTCAGCATGTTGATCAGGGCGGCAGGACTAACAGGTTAAAGCAGTAAACTGTAGAAAGTGTGTGTGTGTGTGTGTGTGTGTGTGTGTGTGTGTGTGTGTGCGCGCGCCTGTGCGTGTGTGTGTGTTTCATGTGTTGAGGTGTGAAAGTGAACAAGTCACTCTGTGTAGCAAGAAGTTCCTCACAAAAGTCCCCCGCTCTCAACACCTACTGTAGTCTCTCTCTCTCTCTCTCTCTCTCTCTCTCTCTCTCTCTCTCTCTCTCTCTCTCTCTCCTCTCCATCAAGCCTGGACACTTCAGCCTACTTCTGCTTTAGTTATTTTTTTTTACAGCAGAGTGATCAGAATGTCCGACCACACGAGATGCTATCAACCCTGTCACAATTAGACAGGCAGAGTCGTTGTTTGGTTTTCACAGTCAGCCAGTGGTCCAGTATCCTCCCTGAAAATAT
>NW_028175779.1:0-12500 GCF_949987555.1 Borostomias antarcticus
GGGGGGTCAGTGCTCACACACGTCCTCGGGGGGGGGGGGGGCCACGCTGCATTAAACATCCTCAGAACTGATCCCAGAGCTGCCGTAGACCAGAGCTACCCCGGCGTCGTGGTCACTTTGTGTTCCAGTCGCCTCAGAAGTCTACGAATGATGTCATACGCGTTCAAGTTACAACAAGTGAAAAACACACGCACTTTAGCCTGATGGCTGTTGTTAGCAATAGCGGTTGATAACGACCCGCGGAGAAGCCATCTTGATTTTGCGGTCGGGGTTGTGGTCGGGCCAGGCCAGGCCAGGGTAGGCGAGGTTCCCCTGAGTTTTCGAGGCAGAAATACAACTTAATGGGTCGATCCGGATTACATTTCCGCCGAGGGAACTCCAAAGTTCCCCAGGCAACGGTAACGCACCGTAACCCAAGTCTCTCAACAATGACTGATATAGGAGCCATACAAGAGTGGACTACAGTTGAGGTGGAGGAAGTGTGTGTGTGTGTGAGAGTGTGTATGTGTGTGAGTGTGCGTGCGTGTGTGAGTGTGTGTGTGTGTGAGAGAGTGCGTGTGTGCGTGCGTGCGTGCGTGCGTGCGTGCGTGCGTGAGTGTGTGTGTGTGTGTGCGTGCGTGAGTGTGTGTGTGTGCGCGTGCCTGCGTGTGTGTGTGTGTTGGGGTTAGTGTGAGTATAGCATCTGGAATGATGTTATCGGAGGCTTATTTCCCTATTTACCTGTTCTGAGTGAGTCAGCAGGATGGCTGATAAGACTGAAGAGCTGTTTGTCTCTGGGAGCTCAGTCAGGAGCCCCGGGGCCAGAGAGACATGGAAATAACACACCCTCTGGAACCATGAGGAAGTACAACACTGCTTTCATTTGAGGAGGGAGGGAGGGAGGGAGGGAGAGAGAGAGAGATAGAAAGAGAGAGGGAGAGAGACAGAGAGACAGAGAGAGAGAGAGAGACAGAGAGAGAGAGGGAGAGGGACAGAGAGAAGTAGAGAGAGAGGGGAGAGAGAGACAGACAGAGAGAGAGAGAGCCAGAGAGAGAGGGAGAGGCAGACAGACAGAGAGATAGAGAGAGAGAGAAACAGAGAGATAGAGAGAGACACAGAGAGAGAGAGATAGAGAGAGACACAGAGAGAGAGAGAGACAGAGAGAGCGAGAGAGAGAGAGAGAGGGAGAGAAACAGAGAGACAGAGAGAGAGACAGAGAGAGTGAGACAGAGAGAGAGAGACAGAGAGGGAGACAGAGAGAGATAGAAAGAGAGTGAGAGAAACAGAGACAGAGAGAGAGAGAGAGAGAGAGAGAGAGAGAGAGAGCTGACTCAGGACAGGGAGATAAGAGCAGGCAGATGTTAGAGTGGCTTCATGCAGAGTCAAAGTCATTACAGCACTGCCAGAGGAAAGACTCGGCCAACACGGCTCCCCTGATCTGACTGTGTGTGTGTGTGTGTGTGTGTGTGTGTGTGTGTGTGTGTGTGTGTGTTAGTCGAGACCGTAAGATTGATAAAGCGAGAGACCCTCTTTGTGTGTGTGTTTGTGTGTTTGTGTGTGTGTGTGTGTGTGTGTTAGTCGAGACAGAAAGATGGATAAAGAGAGAGACCCCCTGTGTGTGTGTGTGTGTGTGTGTGTGTGTGTGTGTGTGTGTGTGTGCGTGCGTGCGTGCGTGCGTGTGTGTGTGTGTATTTGTGTGTGTGTGTATGTGTGCGTGTATGTGTGTATATGTGTGTGTATGTGTGTGTATGTGCGTGTGTGTGCGGGTGTGCGTGTGTGTGCGTGTGTGTGTGTAGAGAGTAGCGCTGGTGAATTAGAGCAGCCCTGGGAGGCGGAGCTCGGCTCAGATGTGTTTGGACGACTGCTTCCCCCCCTCATCCCTCTCACCCCCTCATCCCTCTCATCCCTCTCACCCCCCCTCTTACCCCCTCATCTCTCTTCCACAGGAACGCTCCAGAAACGACTCAGCAGACTCTCCAGTTTACACTGCTTCTCCTGGGAGACATACACACACACACACACACACACACACACACACACACACACACACACTCTCACACACACACACACACACACACACACACACACACACACTCACACACACACTCACACACACACACACACACGCACACACGGCATTATTACAAGTCAATTACCTCATGATTTAGTCCCAAGTCTTCTGGCTTTTATTAGGTGGGGGAACATGCAGTCTTAATCTCTTCTCCACATCTGGACTCGTCATTCCCACTCCTCCTTCTCCCTCGCTCTCTTGTCCTCTCACCCCTTCATCGCTGGACGCTAGAGGGAAGGAAGGTGACGGCGCTCGTCGTGTGACGGGCCGATAAGCCGCGTGGTTTTCTGACCGACTGGACGCTCACACTAATCAAATATTCCATTAGACACCGGGCCTGGCCGCTTGTAATGGAGTTGACCTAATCCGTGTCCAAATGGTGTTACATTTTCCAATCAAACGCTTGCGCGCGCACACACACGCGCGCACACCACACACACATACACACACACACACACAACCGCCATGCAGTGTCAGTCCGGAGAGTCTGGTCAGACTCTGTCGGAGTGACATGTGAGCAGGAAGCCTCATGTGCAGGTGAAGGGTCTTCTGGGAACTCCATCAACTCTCCTCAGAACACCTCTCTCTCTCTCTCCTTCTCTCTCGCTCTCTTTCTTCTGCTCTCTCTTTCTCTCTCTGCCACTCTTGCTCTCCCTGTCTCTCTTTCTCTCTCTCTCTCTCTCTCTCTCTCTCTCTCTCTCTCTCTCTCTCTCTCTCTCTCCTCTCTCCTCTAACCTTGACAACTTCCTACAAAAAGTGAAGTAGACATGGTGTCCGTGTCTGATGGTTTGCTGGGCTGCATCCATCACTTCTCCTCTACACCCCCCCCTCTCTCTCTCTCTCTCTCTCCCTCCCTCTCTCTCTCTCTCTCTCCCTCTCTCTCTCTCTCTCTCTCTCTCTCTCTCTGTATGTTTGGGTTTCATTCTGACTCCATCCCTCCAGTAGTTTCTGATGGTCTCGTCTGATGATGAAGCTGGGATTCAGGGAGAGAGGGGTCAAAGGGCATCGGTTGCGCAACACTGACGTTGCGCAACACTGACCGGTCTCAACCACATGTTAGTCCACCTCAGGTCCGGGGGGGGGGGGGGGGGGGGGTGTTCTTACTGACGAAATGGCGACAATGAGTTGATGATGGTCGTGAGGGACGCACCTATGTACAGTAGGCTTTTTGTTTTCGTTTTTATTTATTGTGTTTTTATTACTGTTTTGTATCACGTATATCTTTGATCGTCTTGTGTCTCTGACCGCCGCAAAACCCGTCCCCCTTCGGGGACGAATCAAGTCGAGGCTCCGCCTCTCCCCCCTCCACGACTCGCCGGCCCCAGCCTCGGAGACGGTGACGTCACCGAGCGGCAGATCAGCCGGCTCCGGCGCCCCCCCCCCCCCCCTCTGCCCTCGGGCGCTCCCCTCTCCCTCTCCTCCTCCTCCTCCACATCCCCCTCTCCCTCCCTCCCTCCCTCCGCCCGTTGCCCCCCCCCGCCCCCCCTTCCCGCCGGGCGCAGTCGCGGGGGCGTCTCGCCCGCCGAAAGCCGAGACGGTTTAGCGGTTTCGGGAGAGGGGGCTGCTGGGAAATCCCCGGTCCGCGCGCTGATGTCACCGCGCGGTTGGCGCGGACGCCGCTCGGCTACAGGAACACATGTTGTGCACACGTCCGGCGCCGTGATGGACGGCGGCGTGATTAACGGTTCGTCCTCGAGGACACGCGTTGTTTATGGAATGACCTCACGACACATGCTCCGCGTTAATGCTATTGTCTCGATCGGAGCATAATGGATTCTCGCACCGCGCCCAGTTGAACTGGCTTTAGCTGATAGGAAGTTGTCTTATGATATCAAACTATGTATTTCTGTCGGTGATCATTCACACTCTTTTGTGAGGTAAAGACCTCTTTTGAGGACAGAGAGCTGTAACCCGAGGCCCTTAATTTTATCCATGACTTCCCTATTCAGACACACACACACACACACACACACACCGCCATGCAGTGTCAGTCTGGAGAGTCTGGTAACACTGTGACATGTGAGCAGGAAGCCTCATGTGCAGGTGAAGGGTCTTCTGGGAACTCCATCAACTCTCCTCAGAACACCTCTCTCCTTCTCTCTCGCTCTCTTTTCTGCTCTCTCTTTCTCTCTCTACCACTCTTGCTCTCTCTCCCTGTCTCTCTCTCTCTCTCTCTCTCTCTCTCTCTCTCCTCTAGCCTTGACAACTTCCTACAAAAAGTGAAGTAGACATTTCCTGGTGTTCGTGTCTGATGGTTTACTGGGCTGCATCCATCACTTCTCCTCTACACCCCCCCCCCTCTGTCTTTCTCTCTCTCTCTCTCTCTCCCTCTCTCTCTCTCTATCTCCCTATCTCCCTCTCTCTCTCTTTCCCTATCTCTCCCTCTCTCTCTCTCTCTCTCTCTACACCCCCCCTCCCTCTCTCCCTCTCTCTCTCCCTCTCTCTCTCTCTCTCTCTCTGTATGTTTGGGGTTCATTCTGACTCCATCCCTCGTTCCCGATGGTCTCGTCTGATGATGGCGCTGGGATTCAGGGAGAGAGGGGTCAAAGGGCATCGGTCTCGGCTGATTGGCTGACGTTGCGCAACACTGGCCGGTCTCAACCACATGTTAGTCCACCTCTGGTCTGGTGGTGTGGGGGGGGGGGGGTTGTTCTCCAGGCAGGACGGAGGTTTCGGCGGAGGGATACGGCGCCCGTCGGAAGGCCCCTCGCTCCAAACTCACACCTCCGAACCCCCCGCCCCCTCCGCCCCGACGGCCCGGGCTCTCCAGAAATACCCCGAAGATATTAACACGACTATAATACCTCTAGCAGCCCGGGTCACTTCGTTCTCCGAGGGGCTCGTTCCTCGTTCCGGCGCACGAGCCTCGGCTCTCGGTGGCTCAGTCTGAGTGCTTTTCCACACCTCTCCGCTTTTTACCATCTGCTCCGAAATGAATGGGCTCGTCGGAGAGAGCGAGACGACAGCCTTTCAACCCCCGTCCTATTTTTAAAGAGGGTCTGGAGGATCGGGCCAAAACGAGAGGGAGACGGGGAGTCCGTCTGTCTGTCTGTCTCTGTCCGTCCGTCTGTCTGTCTGTCCGACTGTCCGTCTGTCTGTCTCTGTCCATCCTCCGTCCGTCTGTCTGTCTCTGTCTGTCCGTCTGTCTGTCTCTGTCCATCCGTCTGTCCATCCGTCTGCCTGTCGTTCTGTGCGTCTGTCTGTTGGAGAGGTGCTGGTAGATCCATAGAAGCAGGCCTGGTTACGGACTCACGCTGGGTTCAGTTCTATACGCTTCAGTGTGCCGCACAGTGGAAAACCGCTGGTGGTGCGGCTCTTCAAATGTAGCTAGTAGTGTGTGTGTGTGTGTGTGTGAGAGACCATTTCCCGGTCTCTGTGGTGACGTACCCACACACACACACACACACACACACACACACCCTTTTCCATGCTTGGGGCTGTGCATGTCTGGGGCTCTGATCCTTACCAAGGCGTCTCTGTATGTCCTTGCTGTGCCAGGCAGACTGGGGGGGGGGAGTTAGGAGTTAGGAGAGCCGGCGCCGCCCAGCAGATGGTCTCCTCCCTCCCTCTCTCCTTCCTCTCTTCCCTCCTCCCTCCTCACTCCCTCTCTCCTTCCTCTCCTCCTCTCTCCTCCCTCCCTATCTCCTTCCTCTCCTCCTCTCCTCCCTCCTCCCTCCCTCTCTCCATCCTCTCCTCCTCTCCTCCCTCCCTCTCTCCATCCTCACCTCCTTCCCTCTCTCCTCCCTCCCTCTCTCCATCCTCTCTTCTCTCCTCCCTCCCTCTCTCCTCCTCTCCCTCTCTCCTCCCTCCCTCTCTCCATCCTCTCCTCCATCCTCTCTCCTCACTCCCTCTCTCCTACCTCCCTCCCTGCTCTGCCCTGCTGCTAGAGGATTACTAGCAGAAGGAGTGCTTGATCCTGCAAACGCTCTCACTCTCCTCTGTATCCACCTGACAAAGCTCTCTCTCTCTCTCTCTCTCTCTCTCTCTCCTCGCACTCTCCCACTCCTCTCTCTCCTTATCTCTAACACTCTCTCTCTCTCCCGCTCTCTCTCCCACTCCTCTCTTTCTTTCTCTCTCGTTTCTCTCTCTCCTTATCTCACACACTCTCTCTTTCCCACTCCTCTCTCCCTCTCTCTCTTTCTCTCTCATTCCTCTCTCTCCTTCTCACACACTCTCTCTCTCCCACTCCTCTCTCCCTCTCTTTCTTTCTCTCTCCTTTCTCTCTCTCCTTATCTCACACTCTCTCTCTCTCCGTTGCTCTCTTCCACTCCTCTCTCCCTCTCTCTCCCTCTCTCTCCCTCTCTCTCTCACTCTATCTCTATCTCTCTCTCTCTCTCTCACTCCATCTCTCTCTCTCTCTCGCCCTCTCTTCCTCTAAGGTAGGAAATGAGCTTCTCTCTATCTGCGCTCTGCTCCAGCAAATCTGTGCCCTGCTCTCTCCACTACCCCGGAGCTTTGATTCAGCAGGAGGGTCGCTGGTGTCACGGATATCGGAGAAGTTAATTAAATGATCCCAGGCAGAGCAGCGTAGAGGGTCACGCAGAGGGCTATGCAGAATCCAGGGCCGCTGCTTCAGATAAGGGACTTCCACAGCGAGCGGTCAGACAGCTTGCCTTGAGATGGCAGGAGACGTCGGGATACGCACAACACATCTACCCCCCACACACACACTCACACGCACGCACGCAAACGCACACGTTCACAGCATCCTCCGAGAGAATGGTTTTATCTTAAACGGTCGTTAATTCCGAGAGACGGGGTCAAAGGGCTTTCCGATGTTATTCGCACGGGGGAAGCAAACAGGAAGTTCGCTCGGTGCACAAGGCGGCCGTGTTCCTGCCAAGGAATGTGGAATGTCACCGAAAACAAGTGTTGTGTTGCCCCGGGACCAAACGGGGTGAGAGGGCTGACCTTTCACTGACCCTCCACAGGCTCATCAGAGGGGGAATGAACTTTCTAATCAGGCAACTCTTTAGCATCCTAGCAAAGTCAAGGCCGGCCACCCGAGGAAATTACCATGCCTTGCAACAGCAAGCACATACTGTACGTACGTTTTCAGTTCTAAAAAGTCTGGGCTCACGTTGATGATGTCAGAGGGTGTTTGAACTCCAAAGGGCTTGTACTTAGTTGCTCTTTAGCTTTGGAATATTAATTAATTTTGAATTGAATCTAGGTAATTACCTAAATACAACCAAAGGGAATGTGTCTTGGATTTCTGGTTCCTGTAGTATATTCAAAAACTGTCAGCTGCTCTTTTTAAAAGCCAGGTTCACTGCTATCCAACGCTCCGTGCAGCTCAATGGATGATAGCCGTCTCTCTGCGTGGCTCGTATCGTGTCATTAGAGGGTTTGCTGTTTGCGGTGTGGCTCACCCAGTGAGGCAGGCAGCTGATTGAATGATTGTTTACCCAAGCTGTAAGGATGCTGATTAAAGCTGGGCCGCCGGCCGCCCCAGAGCCTTCTGGGTAATTAACAGGCTGTTCGCCACGCTAATGACATCAGTCACCTCCGAGGTAACAGCTCTGAAACGCCCAGAGCGTCCAGCTGTATCGTCCTGCCTTCCTATCTGCCCCCAGCCCTGGACAACAGCCTAGAAACCACATCTGGACCTCTGACCCCTCTCTGACCCGCTCGGCTGACCTGCTTTCTCTTAAAGTTCCTCAAGCCCAGACTGAACTTGGGAAATTAATTTGAACATTCCTGCTTCTGTTTGTAGCTGTTTTGCAGCTGTTTTCAGTGATTGACTGTTTGATTATTATTATTATTATTATTATTATTATTATTATTATTATATGAGCTGGACTCTGTTTTTTTCTACGTTCTACTTTACTTCTAATTTGTGCCGGTCTACTGTTTATTGTGCTTGATTTTATTGCCAATGAAATGAATTGGTTTTCAGAGGTGTAATCTGTCAACTATCTACTTCAGGAACGTTCCGAGAGTGTCCTTTCCCAGCATGCCGTTCATCCACCGACCGACCACTGAGTAAAGCGGCGTGTCGGAGTTCGAGGACGCGCCGCTGACCGGCTCCGGTCATCCATCTCGGCCGTCGCATGACAACGTCGACGGGACGAAACAAATGACCAGATTACGGAGTTCTACCTCAGAGGCCGGCGTTGACTGATTGTCAAGGTCAAGGTCACGGGGGCGTTGACCGGGCGCAGAGCGGTCTGAAGCCCAGAGAGAGGGAATAGTCGTGGTGTCCAGGAATGTCTCTACCCGAGACCTGTGTGGGACCTGAGAGAGAGACAGAGGCTCGGCCTCCTCTGATTGGTTGTGGGTGAAGCCCGGAGGCGGAGTCCCAGGTATTATAGGGGCGCTGAAACATTGTTTTATAATTAAACTCCTAATCGTGCGCTACGCTCCGCTACACCCCCAGCTAGCCCTGCTTGCCCGTAGCCTCTAAACCTAGACCACGTTCTACGTTCTAGACACGTTCTGTTCTAGGCTCTCGGATACACATCCCCTCGTAGCCGACCTCCTACTGTAGGGAGGCGTTGGCGTAGGCTCCGCCCACCAGGCGCTGTGTTGGTATTCCCGGGGACGAGGAGGGAGGAGAGCATCTAAGCCCGGGTCTAAATCACCGCTGTGAGAAATGGGCGGTGTGGGAGACGGCGCGGAACAAGATGGATGCAGCTTTCTCCTCGCTGGCGCGGCGCCATAAATTAGCGGGCCGTTGATCCGGGCTCCGTCTGGGGGTCTCGGAGGGGCCGCTCCCCGCATTCATCAGGCCCCGAGCGGGCGTGGTGGTCTGCTAGCGGGGGCGCCGCGCGCTCGCACGCACGTACACACACACACATACATACATAAACATACACACACACACACACATATATATACATACACACACACACATACATAGCGGGGGCGCTGCGCACATGCACGCACGTACACACACACACACACACATGCGCATACACACACATACACACATACATATACAGTGTCCTCACCGGGGTGGGTCTACACACACATGGGTCTACACACACACATGCTCGCACACGCACACACGCGCTCACATGCACGCACACGCACACACACACACACACACACACACACACACACACACACACAGTGTCCTCACCAGGGTCTACACACTCGCACACACTCACACAGGCACGCGCTCTCACACACACACACACACATATATATATATATATATATACAGTGTCCTCACCGGGGTGGGTCGACACACACATGGGTCTACACACACACACATGCTCGCACACACACGCACGCGCACACACACACACACAAACACACACACACACAATGTCCTCACCAGGGTCTACACACACACGGGTCTACACACACGCACGCGCTCACACACACAAACATAAACACACACACACACAATGTCCTCACCGGGGTTTACACACACACACAGATCTACACGAGATCACAAACACAACACAAACAAACACACACACACACACTGTCCTTCCCGGGCTCTCCACACAGGCCCATCAATCTGCACATAGAGTCCATTAACACACTCCTCCTCATCCACACGGTGCGTTTGTTTTGATCCCTGAGGCGGGCCTTCTATCAATACTGCACCCGGGGCAGCGAAGCTCCGCTGTTTGATTTGGTATTCTCTCGTTGTTTACATGTTTGCAGCAGAGCGCATTGTCAGCGGTGTGAGGAGGCCCTGGTGAGGGAGAGAGAGAGAGGGGTCGGAGGAGCGTCTCTCCCTCATCGCGAGGTCTCTCCGGGCGGGCGCATACCCCCAGGCTACCGGAGGAATCGAGCGAGAGGAAGTGAACTCTCTGGAAGGAGGGGCGACCTGCGCTCTCAGCCGTGCCATCTCCGTTGTGAGTCCGTCACGCGGACCCGGCGCTCGGTCCGTCTCCGGCGCTCGGCGCTGATCCGGTCACGCCAGGCTGTCGGCTCGCCGTCAGAAAAGCGAACGGAACCGACGTGTGGCGTGCTATTTTTTTTCCCCCACAATGCACCTCCCTCTGAGGAAACGTGCTGAATTATTACTCGTCCCCGGGGGGCGGCTTGCGTTTTAAGATCAGAGGAAATGGGGAAATGGGGTCAGCTAGAGTTGAGATGGTAGTGGAAGCTATTTTAATTGTCTATTGTCTTCCGCGCTGGCGTTACTCTCCTTCTGCCACGCCCCTCAGCGCTCACCTCCCCCCCCCAGGGGTCCACGAACTCCGATGCACGCACTCAGGACGCGCTAGGCACGCCACGCAGGTTAGCGGCGCATACTAACTCTCTGAGACGCTCACACGCTGTGGCCGATGAAGCGGAACGGTCCAGATGTTGATTGACCGCATCGGTGGACAAGGGGCAGCCTGGGAAATCCCTGGCCCGGTATTCTTAGATATAGACCTGGACTTTTAAGAAAGAGCTCCATTATCCAGGAGAGGACTGTCTCGCCTCAGCGGGCGGCGTAGCTCCGAGACGCGTCTCTCTTCTCCGTCCTCCACTCTGCCTGCCAACAAAGCTTTTTTTCCCTCCTTGAGTGAACTTCCTTTCAGTTGACTTAAGTTCACTGGTTTTCTATTTTCATGGGACTGCCCCTTTATGCGTTTGTGTGTGCGTGCGTGCGTGCGTGCGTGCGTGTGTGCGTGTGTGTGTGTGTGCGTGTGTGTCTGTCCGGGCACCCTACCACCGCGTGTCCAGCCGATGCGCTCTCCCTAACTCGGCAGCTCTCCCTACCTCAGAACCCCCCCCCCCTAACATCCTCTCACAGCGAGAGCGGAGCTGAAGGTGGCGCCGTCTCAATTATCTCCCAGCGCCGCCCTGCGCCCCTCGCCGTCTCTCTCCGGCGTGTGCACAGCTGAATTATCTCTCTTTGTAATGGAGATTAACCTTTCTAAAAACCTGTAGTTAGCCTACTTAACATCACGCTTAAAAGTGGGTCGCATGTGGCGCCGGCCCTGCTTTGTGTGTGTGGTGTGTGCGCGTGTGTGTGTGTGTGGGGGTGGGGTGGGGGGATTTAATAACATCTGAGCCGTAACGTGAGTTAAGGGGAGTTAATGCTATCAGATGAACATTTGCATACTGACTCCATGTATTATGCATGCAGCGTCTGCCTCTCCAATTAGCGGGAGCGCGGCCTCTCTGCTGACGAGGGCCGGCATCTGGACGACCCGGAAGTGGGGGGGGGCGGGGGGGGGGGGGTCTGCTCACACAGCCTGCCCTTTACACCCAGACATCAGAGAGAGAGAGAGAGAGAGAGAGGGGGAGTGAGAGGGGGGGGGAGGGAGAGAGAGGGGGGGAGAGAGAGAGAGAGAGAGAGAGAGAGAGAGGGAGAGATGGGATGTATCCACCATAGCTGTAGCCTCATGACATCACCAGGTTTCACCTCCTGCCAGCTCTCAGATCCATCATCACCTCTATGGTGTTTCCATTCTGGAGCTGCCTGGCTCCTCCTCCTCCATCCCTCTCTCCCCTGAACCCCTCCTCCTCCTCCATCCCTCTCTCCCCTGAACCCCTCCTCCTCCACCATCCCTCTCTCCCCTGAACCCCTCCTCCTCCCCCTCCATCCCTCTCTCCCCTGTCCCCATCCTCCTCCTCCTCTACCTCCATCCCTCTCTCCCCTGAACCCCTCCCCCTCCTCCTCCTCCTCCTCCATCCCCCTCTCCCCTGTCCCCCTCCTCCTCCTCCATCCCTCTCTCCCCTGTCCCCATCCTCCTCCTCCTCTACCTCCATCCCTCTCTCCCCTGAACCCATTGTATCTCTTGGTTTCAAATAGAGCAGTAAATAAATAAATAGCAATAAATAAATACTTAGCTCACAGTAATTCATTGTAATAGATAGAAAAGCATTTGCCACAATGGTAATAAATAGAAAATGATTTGACAACCGTTTTTAAAATTGAACTTGACTCCCCATTTAAAGTGCCCCACTCCCCGCGCGGCCAGAGAGAAACCGCAGAGAAAAAGGGCATTAGCCGTTAGTATGAGTCTTATTCAGACAATTAAGACTTCATTCCAACAAAACCAGAGTTGGAGATTTGTGGTGAGACTAACTAAGACGGTTTTAGCGAGTTTTACTTTCCTAAGGCCCAGTTCCAATTCCCTCCCTAGGCCCTACCCCTAGTTCTGGAGTGCCCTTGACTGGGTAGTGGCCCTTCAGAACAGAGCCACAATGGGCAGGGCTTCGAAATATTTATGTAGAAAACACTTAGGAAACACCATTTTGGTACAATAATAGACCATTATCTATCTACACTATCTGTCAGCCTGACACATTTTAGCATGACAGCCCATTAAAGGGGAAGTCAGGTTCAATTTTAAAAACGGTTGTCAAATAGTTTTCTATTTATTACCATTGTGTCAAATGCTTTTCTATCTATTACGGTGAATAACGGTGAACAAAGTATTTATTTATTGCTATTTATTTATTTACCGCTGCATCTGAAACCTGGGCTGCTGCTCCAGCATCCTCCAGCAGCCGGGTGCTTTCATGTGGGCGTCTGTGGAGAGATGTGGGG
>NW_028175778.1:0-7500 GCF_949987555.1 Borostomias antarcticus
GGGGCATCACAAGCATCTTCTCCCCAACACAGAGGGGCATCACAAGCATCACCTCCCCAACACAGAGGGGCATCACAAGCATCACCTCCCCAACACAGAGGGGCATCACAAGCATCTTCTCCCCAACACAGAGGGCATCACAAGCATCTTCTCCCCAACACAGAGGGCATCACAAGCATCACCTCCCCAACACAGAGGGGCATCACAAACATCACCTCCCCAACACAGAGGGCATCACAAGCATCTTCTCCCCAACACAGAGGGGCATCACAAGCATCACCTCCCCAACACAGAGGGCATCACAAGCATGGTCTCCCCAACACAGAGGGGCATCACAAGCATGGTCTCCCCAACACAGAGGGCATCACAAGCATCATCTCCCCAACACAGAGGGCATCACAAGCATCACCTCCCCAACACAGAGGGCATCACAAGCATGGTCTCCCCCAACACAGAGGGCATCACAAGCATCATCTCCCCAACACAGAGGGGCATCACTAGCATCTTCTCCCCAACACAGAGGGCATCACAAGCATGGTCTCCCCAACACAGAGGGCATCACAAGCATCATCTCCCCAACACAGAGGGCATCACAAGCATGGTCTCCCCAACACAGAGGGCATCACAAGCATCATCTCCCCAACACAGAGGGCATCACAAGCATGGTCTCCCCAACACAGAGGGCATCACAAGCATGGTCTCCCCCAACACAGAGGGCATCACAAGCATCACCTCCCCAACACAGAGGGGCATCACAAGCATGGTCTCCCCAACACAGAGGGGCATCACAAGCATCGTCTCCCCAACACAGAGGGCATCACAAGCATCTTCTCCCCAACACAGAGGGCATCACAAGCATCACCTCCCCAACACAGAGGGGCATCACAAGCATCTTCTCCCCAACACAGAGGGCATCACAAGCATGGTCTCCCCAACACAGAGGGGCATCACAAGCATGGTCTCCCCAACACAGAGGGGCATCACAAGCATCTTCTCCCCAACACAGAGGGGCATCACAAGCATCTTCTCCCCAACACAGAGGGCATCACAAGCATGGTCTCCCCAACACAGAGGGCATCACAAGCATCTTCTCCCCAACACAGAGGGCATCACAAGCATGGTCTCCCCAACACAGAGGGGCATCACAAGCATGGTCTCCCCAACACAGAGGGGCATCACAAGCATCTTCTCCCCAACACAGAGGGGCATCACAAGCATCTTCTCCCCAACACAGAGGGCATCACAAGCATGGTCTCCCCAACACAGAGGGCATCACAAGCATGGTCTCCCCAACACAGAGGGGCATCACAAGCATGGTCTCCCCAACACAGAGGGCATCACAAGCATCTTCTCCCCAACACAGAGGGCATCACAAGCATCTTCTCCCCAACACAGAGGGGCATCACAAGCATCACCTCCCCAACACAGAGGGCATCACAAGCATGGTCTCCCCAACACAGAGGGCATCACAAGCATCATCTCCCCAACACAGAGGGGCATCACAAGCATCACCTCCCCAACACAGAGGGGCATCACAAGCATCACCTCCCCAACACAGAGGGGCATCACAAGCATCTTCTCCCCAACACAGAGGGCATCACAAGCATCATCTCCCCAACACAGAGGGGCATCACAAGCATCACCTCCCCAACACAGAGGGCATCACAAGCATCTTCTCCCCAACACAGAGGGCATCACAAGCATGGTCTCCCCCAACACAGAGGGGCATCACAAGATGGCCTCCAGAACCAATCCAATCATGAGGTGATAGAAATGACCGATGGACTGAACCTTGGATTCAAGATTTTCTGATCTTACGTTCTGATGTGAAGTGAAACGAAACCGTTCATGTGTGTGTGGGGAACGTCTGCGTCATCGAAAGGCCTTCGCAGGCCGAGAGAGGACTGGACCTCACCCAAACAGTATGAAACCATTCTGAAGAAACAATGTACTTCCGTGATTCTGTGTTTTAACGGCCTTCCTTTGACGTGAGTAATACTCAGAACAGTGACCAGACCTCGGGGCGCTGAGAACAGCTGTTCCCCGATGACAGCGCAGCTCCGGGCTTCAGTATTGTTCCTCTTTCCTTCCTGCCTTAATTCCCCCCCTCTCTCTCTCTCTCTCTCCCTCTCTCCAGCTTCCCTCTGACTTCATTATTTCCATAGGATTCCTGACTAACGACAAACACAGGTTTCACTCTCCAACAACCTGCTTCCTGATTGGCTCAGGGTGCCAGAAAATCATTTAATTGGGCCATAATCAGAACATCTTAACATTTAATGTTACATTTCCATAACCAGCTTGTGGACCTACTCTCTCTACTACTCTCTCTCTCTCTCTCTACTACTCTCTCTACTACTCTCTCTCTCTCTCTACTACTCTCTCTACTACTCTCTCTCTCTGTCTCTCTCTACTACTCTCTCTCTCTCTCTCTCTACTACTCTCTGTCTCTCTCTACTACTCTCTCTACTACTCTCTCTCTCTCTCTCTCTACTACTCTCTCTACTACTCTCTGTCTCTCTCTACTACTCTCTCTACTACTCTCTCTCTCTCTCTACTACTCTCTCTACTACTCTCTCTCTACTACTCTCTCTACTACTCTCTCTACTACTCTCTCTCTCTACTACTCTCTCTACTACTCTCTGTCTCTCTCTACTACTATCTGTCTCTCTCTACTACTCTCTCTACTACTCTCTCTCTCTCTCTACTACTCTCTCTACTACTCTCTCTCTCTACTACTCTCTCTACTACTCTCTCTCTCTACTACTCTCTCTACTACTCTCTGTCTCTCTCTACTACTATCTGTCTCTCTCTACTACTCTCTACTACTCTCTCTCTCTCTCTCTCTACTACTCTCTCTACTACTCTCTCTCTCTCTCTCTACTACTCTCTCTACTACTCTCTCTCTCTACTACTCTCTCTACTACTCTCTCTCTCTCTCTACTACTCTCTCTACTACTCTCTCTCTCTACTACTCTCTCTACTACTCTCTCCCCCTTCGTCCTCACAGAAAGCAGTCTGATCCTAACCCTCTGATCATAAAGTGGGCACTTGTTGAACTTCCATCAAGTATTAACAGCATGTGATTAAGATAAGATCCTGTACAACTTCATTCTTTTATCTTAAGAATGTGTTTCTCTGGAGGGGGTTTTCCACCACAGTTTCTGCTGCGTCAGTCCTCTGGTTCAAACCCCTGAGAGTGAGTCAATGAATGCACAACTAGTCAGAGATTTGAGTCTGGAGACATTGAGCTGTAACTGGGTCAGGCGAACCCTCTCCCCCCAGGAATAACCCTAACCCTCTCCCCCCAGGCTGGAGGGGAAAACATCTACTTCCTGAAAACACACACAAGGTCAAACATTGCTACCTGCCTGGTCTCAAGGTCGAGGGACAGGTCATTTAACCTTGACCCGTGTTTGGACCGGGGGTCATGAATCTCTTTTGCAGAACATAAAGGCCTCTTCACACCAATACAATATACAGGTATACAACAAGTAGGGCTACTTCAAGTGTTTCTGTGTAGAGCTGGACAAATGTCTCATGTTGTGGTAAGAATAACTGTTATTAGGTCTTAAGTATCATAGTGACATGTTGGTCACAGTTGAACTGTGTGAGTGTGTGAGACTAGCCACGTGACCCATACAGAGACCAAAGTACTGTACCTGGGAGGGGCGTTGTCCCAGAACTGGCAACATACTACCACCCTGTGGCAGGATGGGGGTACTACAGCATAATCCTGGGGACCTTGTAGCATCCGACTTTCAAAACGAGGCATCGCACAAAGACAGAAACGAGACATGCGACCAGACCAATGATTCGTTTTTTTAATGACTTTTGTTTATTAAGTTTTACAAATAAAGTAACAAATTCATTTTATTGGAGCGCAAAGCGCAGTTTTATATGAAGCTTGAACACCCGATACTTAGTGCAAAACATACAGGTAAATGCTGCCAACGACTCCTACATGTTTTGAGTTGTTTTCCATTTTTTATTCATTTTTATGATGTATTTATTTTTTATTTTGTACAATGTTAAATGGCATATGGAAAAACCCATTGAATTACATCCCTAGAGGCTCTAGTGACACAATGGCGCAACATGAGATCTGATCAAAAACAGAACAAAACTAACTTTAGGACCGGTCAGAAGCACTGAGTCACTCTGCGTTTCTGTTCAATGTCTGTTCAAACACACGAGAGCAAAAAGGCAAAAAAAGGAAATTGGATTGAATAACGGGATCACCAGGCTGTTTTAATGTGTGTAGCTGGATGTGACCTGCAGGGGGCGCTGGTGAGAAGCAGGCTGGACCTTACAGAGGGACTAGGCGTTACTGAACCAGGGGGCGGGGCAGAGAGACCGCCGGACGCCATCTCCGCACGGCGCCGCTTCGCTCGCAGGAAGGTCCAGGGAGGAGTTCAACGAGGAAACGGTGCTGAATCAGCATTTCAGAACCAGTGGTGTAGGAGTCATGCTAACGTTGGGGAGGGTTCAGGAACCGCTCTCACGCGTGTGTGTAGCTCATGTAACCTGTGACCTCCTAAACAACTCTTTTTCGTTGCATAAAAGTGTAAAAATGCTCTGTAGCATGAGTGCAGTGTGGCCATCGGCTGGACTGGTTAACCACACCAGACTGCTGTGGGTCAACATCCTTCTCTGGGAGGAAATGACATCATCATGGTCGTCATGGATGTTTGATCACTCATCACGTGTGATAATGATGGAAGCAGGAAGCCGTGTGTGAAGTTCAGTCTCAACTCTGATGTGATTTACAGCTGACAGGACAGCCTGCCGACCGGGACCAGGAAATAATAGTTTTATAAAGCAAAAACAACAAAAAAACAGAACTTTTTTTTCTTCATACTTTATAAATATCCAGAATTACAACATAGCCAGCCACTCCCAAAAAGACAAATGTATGCTTGAGAATCTCCATGGGTTCAAGTGAATCACTCCTGTAGCAGACTGTGTTTACTGAAATTAATAAACGTCAAAGCTGTAGGTAGAAGGCGTTGCAATCAAGCAGTCATTGTAGAAGCTATCAGTAGTTAAGGTGACGAGTGTTTCACATCCACAACATGGTTTCACTTCTATAAGGTAGTCGACGTCCAGACAGGTCGACCTTCTGGGCTCTATAATTCTGTACAGTTTGTTTTGTGAAGATGCGGTAACCGTCGGTTACCATCCTAACACAGACTGGACCAGTCTTATACCACCACAACAACATCAACAACAACAACATGAACGACAACATAGTCAGGTAGCTAGACACGGACGAGGTGTTACTGACGACCTGAAGGGTTCAACACAGGACAGACCAGAGACGAGGAGAACCAACTGTTTTCATGTGTTGGGTTAGAACTGGGTGAGGGGTCTACTGAGTGTGTGTGTGTGTGTGTGTGTGTGTGTGTGTGTCCCTGCAGCCTAGACACAGCCTTGTGTTGGCGAGACCACGCCCTTCTCCTCCACCTGCGTTACAGTGCACATCCACAACTACACCTCCACATCTGACACCACTGATTAATGCTAGTGCTGGGAACACACACACACACACACACACACACACACACACACACACACACACACACACACACACACACACACACAGTCTGGTGAGTAACTAACCCTAATCTTATACAAACTGTTAAACCGTTTCTCTGCTACTTCCTGGTCCACTTGTCTATCGTCCGTCTGTCTGCTGCCTCCTCATCCACTCACCAACACAAGGCTTTCCTATCATGGCTGATCAGGGTCTGTCACGGCCACACACACACACACACACACACACACACACACACACACACACACACACACACACACACACACACACACACACACACACACACACACACACACACAGAGTCAGTGTGTGTTGACAGTCTCTCTAGTCTCAGATCAGATCAAGGTAGCCATGCGCTGCGACTGAATGGCTCCAGTATTTAGTCTGGTCCTGACCAGCTAAGGGAGAAGTTGTTCCTGTATCACTGCAACTCTATCAGCCCAGTCAAGGACATTAAGGTTCTGAACCCAGCCTGCGTGCCCTGGACCGCCCCTGGGGCTCAGAGGTCAACCCAGCCAGCGCGTGCCCTGGACCGCCCCTGGGGGTCAGAGGTCAGCCCAGCCTGTGTTCCGCTCACGTACAAAGGAGTCCAAGCTTCAACATCGTATCACCCCCCCATCCCGCCCTCACAGTCTCTACGACCACCTCACGCCTGCCACTCCCACCCCCCTCTAAAATAATACACCCCATATAAAACCTCAATGGCACCGAAGAACGCCCCTCTCTCTCTCTGTGTGTGTGGTGCTCCCTCGCCCAGCAGAGCTGCTACCGCCCCCCAGAGAGAGGCACCGAGTCCTCAGAGACCCATCAGACCCCCGGAGAAAAGATAAATATGGGACGCAAGGCACTAGAGCTCCAGCTCGCTGGGTACGGGCGTGGGGGGGGGGGGGGACACCGCACGCTGGGTACGGGCGTGGGGGGGGGGGGGGACACCGCACGCTGGGTACGGGCGTGGGGGGGGGGGGGGGACACACCGGTTATTCAAGTACGCTCATTCAATCCATGTTTTTGTCTTTCATTTCTTTTTTTTTTACATTCACATTTATCTAATATAAAGAGTAGAAAGGGAGATCAGGTAAAGTGATAAGTACTGTGTGGAATAGCTAGCCTTGTCTTGCTTGAGTCTAGTATCAACATTCCAATTCCTCTGGGTTCAACTCCTTTTATTCGTCTTCTCTCTTAACCAATGTTGTCCAACAACATTTATAGTAATCACAGTGTTTCACCATCAGAACTGATGGGTAGATACAGGTCCATAACAGAACACGTCTTTGTCTCTTTAAATAGACTATTTATATTATAATAACAACAATGTACATTTGCGTCCCACTGTTGGAGCAGCCCTGTGCTAATGCTGACATGATTAAACAAGCTGTTGGGTTAGTCAGAGACACTGGGTCTGCTTACAGCGCTGGGCTCTCCTGGACAGCCTGCTCCCCGACCTCTGACCTCACTAGGCCCCGTGACCCCCCCCCACACCTGCCCCCCTCCCTCCATCCCCCACATTCACGCCACCGCCAAATGTACCCCCCCCCCCCCCCCCCTTCTCTCTCTCTGTGTGGACTGACTAGTGGGAGGGAGTCATTAGCTCTGTTCATGCTACAGCTCAGACACTACTGTTGGGATATGTAGTTCTTTTGGAGAGATTTGTAGTCCTGTGAGGAGGGACACCTACAGTATCAACAGACCCCCCCCCCCCCCCCCCCCCCCCCCCATAATGACAGGGTCACCTCAGAGAAGCAGGGCAGCCGGATCACAAACAAACAAACGGAACCAAAAACAACAAGTACACAAATGGAATCATAACCAACATTCTAATAAAGAAGAACATTTTGTACACCGGTTCAATTTGCTGAAGGACACTTTTTTTGATTCAGTTTCACCACGTGGGCTTTAGGTCTCACCTCTCCAGTCTTTATTGCATCACATGGGGGCGGGGGGGG
>NW_028175777.1:10000-12500 GCF_949987555.1 Borostomias antarcticus
AATCCTCCTGATGTTGTAGAGCATGAATCTGCAGGAACGTGTGACGGATGTGACATGTGAGGAAAATGACAGTTGGTCATCCAGGGTCACACCCAGATTCCTCGCAGTCCGAGTCGGGGTCACCACTGTGTCTTCAATGGTGATGGCCAGGTCCCGGTGCGGACAGCCCTTCCCCGGGAGGAACAACAGCTCAGTCTTGTCCAGATTGAGCTTGAGGTGATGTGTCGTCATCCACTCCGAAATGTCAGCCAAGCACCCAGCTATGCGTGTCTCCACTTCTGTATCAGAAGGGGGAAATGACAGAACCAGTTGGGTGTCATCAGCATAGCAGTGATAGGAGAAGCCATGCGAGCGAATGACAGAGCCCAGAGATGTAGTGTAGAGGGAAAACAGGAGAGGACCCAGGACAGACCCTTGTGGAACCCCCGTAGTCAGACTACGCGATTCCGACGTCGACCCTCTCCATGTCACCTGGTAGGAGCGGCCCGTCAGGTAGGATGCAAACAGGGAGTGTGCAGAGCCATCGATGCCTTTCTCCTCGAGGGTGGAGAGGAGGATCTGGTGGTCTACCGTATCAAATGCTGCTGACAGGTCTAGGAGTATCAGGACAGAGGAGAGAGAGTTCGCTCTAGCGGCATGGAGTGACTCTGTTACTGCAAGGAGGGCGGTCTCTGTCGAGTGGCCAGCCTTGAACCCGGATTGGTGGGGATCTAGGAGGTCGTTCTGGTGGAGGTACGAAGACAGTTGGTTAAAGATAGCACGTTCAAGTGTTTTGGATAGAAAGGATAGAAGGGAAACCGGTCTGTAGTTTTTGACATCAGATGGGTCGAGAGATGGTTTCTTTAGGAGGGGGGTGACTCTGGCAGTCTTGAAAGCAGAGGGAAAACATCCTGAAACAAGAGATGCATTGATGAGGTGGGTTAGGAAGGGAAGGAGTTCGGGTGCAACAGACTGAAGGAGAGTCGAGGGAACAGGGTCTAGGGAGCACGTGGTGGGGCGGTTAGATGTTACAAGGTTGAGGGCCTCGTTGGGGGAGAGGGGAGAAAAGTGGGATAAGGTGGGGCGTGGAGAGGAGGGGGGGAGCAGGGAGTGGAGAGAGGGTGGGGATGGGGGGGTGAGTTTCGTGCATGGAGCGTTGACCGGGGGAGGGGGGAAAGAGGATCTGATATCGTTAACTTTCTTGTCAAAGAAGTTGGCCAAATCATCAGGGAGAAGGGAGGAGTTGGGAGTAGGAGGTGGGGGCTGGAGTAGTGAAGAGAAGGTTTCAAAGAGTTTTTTAGGATTGGAAGCAGAGGTTAAGATTTTAGAGCGGAAGAAAGCAGCTTTAGCAGCAGACAGAGAGGAGGAGAATGTGGAAAGAAGAGATTGGAAATTAAGAAGGTCCTCTGGGAGCTTGCCTTTCCTCCATTTGCGCTCAGCTATTCTCAGGCTCCGTCTATCAGTACGCACTGAGTCCGACAGCCATGGGGCAGGTGGAGTTGGGCGTGCAGGCCTGGAGGTGAGGGGACAGAGATTGTCCAGAGAAGAGGAAAGAGTAGAGAGGAGAAGATCAGTGGCAGTATCAGAGGGTAGGAGAGAGAAGGATTCAGGGGCGGGGAGGGCGGAGGTGACAGTAGAGGAAAGGTCAGTAGGGGAGAGCGAGCGGAGATGGCTACGGGCGGTAACCATGTGGGTAGGAGGAGGAGTTACAGGGGAAGAGGGGATGGAGAGGGAGTAGGACATGAAATAGTGGTCAGAGAGATGGAGGGGAGTGACAGAGAGGTTAGGGGTGGAACAGTGTCTAGTGAAGATGAGATCCAGCTGGTTGCCGGCTTTGTGAGTGGGAGGAGAAGAAGAGAGGTGAAGATCGAAGGAGGAGAGGAAGGAGAGGAAAGGTTCCAATTTCTCACTCTGGATGTTGAAGTCCCCGAGAAGGATGAGTGCGGACCCATCATCTGGGAAGTGCGAAACTAGTGTATCGAGCTCCTCTAGGAATTCACCAAGAGGACCTGGTGGGCGATACACAACAGCAATGTTGAGCTTGATTGGATACATGACAGAGACAGCATGGAATTCAAAAGAGGGAGGGGAGAACTGTGGGATGGAGACGAGTGAGTATTTCCATGTTGGGGAAATGAGCAGGCCAGTACCACCACCTCGCCTCGCAGCTCTGGGAGTGTGGGAGAAAGAATACACATCTGACAGGGCTGCGGGTGTGGCAGTGTTCTCTGGTGTGATCCATGTCTCGGTGAGAGCAAGGAAGCTGAGGGAGAGCAAGGATGCATAGCCTGAGATAAACTCAGCTTTGGGCACCGCCGACTGGCAATTCCAAAGTCCCCCTGTCACCACTTGCTCTCTATGAGTTGAGACAGTCGGATAGATGAGGTTAGAGGGGTTACGGAGTCTGGGGGTGACCCAGTGTCTGCGTGACCCCCGGAGAGGGAACACAACAGGAATAGGATGCAAACACATAATGGTAACAAAACAGGTACTGAGGTAAATGTAGACGTACTACCTTCCT
>NW_028175777.1:15000-22500 GCF_949987555.1 Borostomias antarcticus
TTGTATTCTAAAACACTGTAGACACTTCAGACCTGGGAATTAAGTCATTAAGACTAATTAACCACTTCAGACCTGGGAATTAAGTCATTAAGTCTAATTAACCACTTCAGACCTGGAAATTAAGTCTTTAAGTCTAATTAACCACTTCAGACCTGGGAATTAAGTCATTAAGTCTAATTAACCACTTCAGACCTGGGAATTAAGTCATTAAGTCTAATTAACCACTTCAGACCTGGGAATTAAGTCATTAAGTCTAATTAACCACTTCAGACCTGGGAATTAAGTCATTAAGTCTAATTAACCACTTCAGACCTGGAAATTAAGTCATTAAGTCTAATTAACCACTTCAGACCTGGGAATTAAGTCATTAAGTCTAATTAACCACTTCAGACCTGGGAATTAAGTCATTAAGTCTAATTAACCACTTCAGACCTGAAAATTAAGTCATTAAGACTAAGTAACCACTTCAGACCTGGGAATTAAGTCATTAAGTCTAATTAACCACTTCAGACCTGGAAATTGAGTCATTAAGTCTAATTAACCACTTCAGACCTGGAAATTGAGTCATTAAGTCTAATTAACCACTTCAGACCTGGGAATTAAAGGGCAATGCTCGTTTTTGACAACCTGGACCTTATTTACGACATATTATAAGACGTTTGACTCACCGAGATCACTTTGGTGTAGTTCGGAGGCCGGTAGAAGAAATTTAAAATCCAGCGCGAGCCAGTATATCCATGTAATGACGGCGATCGGGGCACCGAGAATGCAGTTTCTCAAAATCTATTTTCGGCCGCTAAACGGTTGTTTTCATCAATCAGATTGAATGAATCGACAGTTGAGATTCCTCAACGCGAGCCATTGTTGTGGTTTTCAATTACGGGGTCTTTAGCCTCTGTAATATGATCTTTACACGCCTTTCCCCACTTGCTCCAGCACGCATGCGCACAGGCCAGCGCGCAGACTGGCTATTCTCCGGCTCACATTCTCTGCGCTACGATCGGATTGTTGCTGACGAATGACGACGACAATATTCTCGGCACCAACAACGATCGTAGCGCAGAGAATGTGAGCTGGAGAATAGCCAGTCTGCGCGCTGGCCTGTGCGCATGCGTTTAGCGGCCGAAAATAGATTTTGAGAAACTGTATTCTCGGTGCCCCGATCACCGTCATTACATGGATATACTGGCTCGCGCTGGATTTTAAATTTCTTCTACAGGCCTCCGAACTACACCAAAGTGATCTCGGTGAGTCAAACGTCTTATAATATGTCGTAAATAAGGTCCAGGTTGTCAAAAACGAGCATTGCCCTTTAAGTCATTAAGACTAATTAACCACTTCAGACCTGGGAATTAAGTCATTAAGTCCAATTAACCACTTCAGACCTGGGGCCTCATTTATAAACATTGCGTAAGTACAAAAGCGTGCGTAACCCATGCTGAGCAACTTTCTACGCAACTTTCTGTATTTATAAAAAACGAGCTGAGCGATAAGTTGGCGGAAGGTGCGCGTAATCCTACGCACACTTCGACCCTCCTTTAACTACGATAAGCACGTTTCTGGAGAAAGGGGAAAACGCGACTCCGATGGCAGAGGGATGAAACTCGGGAAAGTCTGCGAAACACATGACATATTGAATAATAAATACATCGGTCACTGCAAGAAACCCTCCAATGTGTCACACAGTTTAAACTGAATCAATCGCCACCGTAGCCTAATCACGAAATAATGTCGGCATTGCTTGGGATGTGTCTGTGAATTGACCCATTTGTGTCATAATATAATGTTATGTTGTAGGCCTATTGATTTTTAGGCTATCCCGAGAAGCATCACGGGCAGTAGCCTATAAATAAAAGCCACATTACGTTGATAACACAACACGAGCCTATAAGCTTATCATAGTAATGATTCCGTATGTCGATAGCCTACAACTATAAGGCCTATACCGCACCAAACAAATGTTGCATTCGGCGTTGAAGTAGCCTATATTTATTCAGTTAATCATTCATTTAGTTAATTATTCGTATGTTTAATTATCCACCTATTCATTCGTTAATGTATTTATGTATTTGTAGCCTATATTTGATTAGGCTTTTATGTAAACCCGAATGACCACTGAGGCAAGCCGCAATTACAATGATGTTGAGCGGTGAATGGAAATGTCCTACTTGAGGCAACTGTAGGCTACATTAGGCTATATTGTACATCATCATATATCCTCATATTGTCTTATGATTGTCATGTAGCAGGCATACGAGGAATGTGGGCCTAAAAACGCATGTCATCCCAATGCTCACATGCCGCTTTGGTAGAATTAGCTGTGCGCAAAACAGCGCATGGAGGTGATGCGTCTCCAAGTTGTAAGAACACAAGGGAGCAAGTTTGATTATTAATTTGCCGAATCGTCATGTGTGTAGCTATAACTACGCTTTATAGAATCACATGAAACTCATCCATGGACCCCATATATTTACAAGACCTCGATACAGACACTGATATAGCTGGATTATAGTAGGCCATGACGCACGGGGCCTTGGATATGCCGGGACTTGGCACAGATGTTCTAATATGTGCTTGGCTATCCCGCAACCTCCATTAGAACACGCAGCTTCTATATGCCTACAGAATGTTTTGAGAAAGTATGTGAAATGCACGATATCCCGGAAAATACACAAATTGGCTGCTGCAAAGAACCCTCAGATCTGTCCTACAGTTAAATTGGGGATACTTGCCTTAAGTAGTCACTATAGGCCTGCATGTTTGCATTGTTATGGATGTCATTGTAAATTGACCCGTTTATACGTTGATAGGTTAGGCATTTTATTCATGGGCCACCCTGTGAAGCATTAGATTACGTGCAATATAGATCCAAACCCCATTACCCATGCAACAACACTATAGGCTTATAATGATTAGCAGTTTGGATATAAGCAGCCACCTAATAAGGCCTACCGCACTAAACGAATGCCAATATAGCCTGCATGATAGATAATTCATTATAATCTAAATGGGACCACTCAGGCCTAACAGGTTCTCTTATCAGTCGTGCACATGTGAAATCATCATTCCGAAAAGATCCTTTTGCGGCGTCTCTACCTCGTTGACCAATACCTCCACCTCGCATCAGTAAAATGTATCTTTCTCTTTCTGCCTTTTGGACTCGGCTCCTTTGTTGTTGCTTTATGTATAGGCGTATCACTGACCATTTATAGGCAATTGTGGGCGTTAATTGGGGTGTGATCAGAACGCGCGTTCACGTGCGCCAAGTTAAGTGTTGATTGTGATTTATAAAGGGCAGCTGGCGTAGGCGTGCCTGAGTGAACATGGGTTGTGATACGCAGCGTTTTTTAAATCGGAGATTTTTTGCGCGTATATTTTAGTAATCACTTAGCTAAGCTAACTTAGTTACGTGGATTCTACGCATTGTTTATAAATGAGGTCCCTGGAAATTAAGTCATTAAGTCTAATTAACCACTTCAGACCTGGAAATTGAGTCATTAATTCTAATTAACCACTTCAGACCTGGGAATTAAGTCATTAAGTCTAATTAACCACTTCAGACCTGGGAATTAAGTCATTAAGACTAATTAACCACTTCAGACCTGGAAATTGAGTCATTAAGTCTAATTAACCACTTCAGACCTGGAAATTGAGTCATTAAGTCTAATTAACCACTTCAGACCTGGGAATTGAGTCATTAAGTCTAATTAACCACTTCAGACCTGGGAATTGAGTCATTAAGTCTAATTAACCACTTCAGACCTGGGAATTAAGTCATTAAGACTAAGCGGAGTTTGATCGATCATTTATTAGCCTACTTCCTTTAGAAACAGGAAAATTGTGTGTGTGGCGTGGCATGTAACCGCGTGTATTTCTGTGTGTGTGTGTCTGTGTGTGTGTGTGTGTGTGTGTGTATGTTTCCACGCCTGTTTGTGTGTCTCACACACTCCAGATTCATCTCTCATTCAGTCATGTATCAACTCCCAGGGGGAAGGTGAAGATTGAACAGTCAGAACTTTATTATTCCCTGACTGGGTGGCCGACGGTTGATGGTGAGCAGCTCTCATGGAAAAGTCATCCAGAACAACAGTGTTGAAAACAGCCTGGGGCCTCATTTATCAAAGAGCGTGTAAATTCTGGTGTAAAAGAGGGCGTACGACGAAAACGCGGAAAATGCGAAATGTAGCGTACGACGAGAATATTTACACGCTTTCCGGATCTATCAAAAATGTCGTACGCCCTTTCCTGCACGAGAAATCCGAGACTGGCGGAGAAGAGAGCGTACGCGCACGCGCCTCTTGTTCCGCCCTCTCCACGCCCAAATCCAACCATATATGGTCAAAACTATGACAGCGCACAACGTGGATACCCCGGAAGGAACCGACATAATATAGCGTGGAGCATTAGGACAGACAAAGACGTTTATGGAAAAACGCGGAAAGAAGAGAAACTTTTCGGAGACGGAGGTGCATGTGCTTGTTGGTGAGGTCCACGCGAGGAAAGAAAATCATGTTCGGAAGGTAAGCTATTTGTACGAGCCTACATTTGTCTGATTGCTCCTACAGTTTAGGTAGCCTACTGTACGTTTCGTGCATCCTGTATGTGGCGTAGGCTACACGGACATGCTGTATTATGTGGCTGTGAGGAAAGCAAACATTCCACATATTCTGTGGTAGGCTATGATTGATTTAGGACCAAAAACAGGAAACGATAACACAGATGACCACTTCATAATGTTAGACCACATGAAACATTTTCCCCTCTGGGAAATTTAGACTCTCATCTAAATCACCCGGTAAATCACACTTAAGCATTTATTTGGCTGGCAACAGAAAAACATATCAATTGAATATGGCTACACAATACAATGTTTAATGCATAATCAAGTTAACAGACAAACTCAAAGAAAATGACTGAAATTGTTTCTCCAGACTCTGACGTGGGGTGGGACTCAGAGGAGGGGGAGTCTGCAGTGGTCCTTGACCTGACGGTCGTGCCCCCGCCGGTTGCAGCCTCTACATCCAGCGCCACGACCTCCAGTGCCTCCACCTCCAGCGCACCGGCCTCCACCTCCAGTGCCATCTCCAGCGCCTCCGTCTCCCGTCTCCACCGCCCACGCCTCCACCTCCGGCTGCCAGCGTCCCTGCCTCAAGGGTCCCTGAGGGCTGGGCTTCCTCTCAGACGCTGTGCTGGAGGCTCATGACCCTAGAGGCCCAGAGGGAAATGGCAGAAGGGATTGGGGCAGTTGTGGGGCAGTTGTGCAGCAGTTGGTGGAGGTCACCACACTACCTACACCACCAGAGCCAACAGGACATCCTCACTGCACTTCATTCCCTCACACATGCTGTCACGGACCTCACACTGTCACTCACTACCACACTCACGGACCTCACACTGTCACTCACTACCACACTCAAGGACCTCACACAGTCACTCACTACCACACTCACGGACCTCACACATTCACTCACAAACGCACTCACACACCTCACACAGTCACCCACCAACAGACAATAAAATGGTAGAAATGTGAACCTTACTTGTTTGTGTCTTCATAGCTGGCGCATGACCTCAGTGTGGGCCCTTTGGTCCCGCTGGTAAACCTCATGACGGGGAGGGGGCTGAGGGCTTGGGTCCTCATTTTGTGGTGGGGTCTTGACTGGTTCTCATTCTTATCAGCTTTGAATATACATCTTGGCAAACATAACAGAATGATGTACAAGGAGGGGACAGATACCTAGTGAAAGTACTATTGGTTGCTAGTAAAAAGACAATAATGAGGGCTTGGTATAAGGTGGAACCCCCAACCAAGGAGCAGTGGTGGGTGTTGTGGAGGAGATTTATGAGATTTATTTATGCATTGAGGATGCAGGAAGGAAAGTTTGAAGGGAGATGGGAAAATGGATGGATTATAGAAGGAAGTGTGATGATACCACTAATATAAAAATTGTCATATTTGAGTAAGAAAAAAAAGCTGCATGGATGGAAGTACCCATAAGCTGTTATTGTAAGTTTTTATGTTTTATTGTATTGTCGTTGTATGGATGGAAAATGCTAATAAAGATTAAAGTAAATAAGACAAAGAATATGTATCTTGGCTATGCACACACCAACAAGCCAGCCGTCACGCGCAGCGCCTGCCTCCAGTCTAGCCCCTACCCTGCTGTGCGCCAGGATGAATGAGTCATGCGTGGAGCCAGGCCACCGTGCCACTACACTTGTGATGAGCATCTCGGCATCACATATGATTTGGGTATTTATAGTGTGCACATTTTAGCGATTCACATAGACGTATTCATTCACTGATGGTGCCCTTATGTGGGTGCAGTCGCCATCGCCGTCACCTCTTTGGAGTTCTATCTCGGCCAGTAGGCCGAGTAGCGCCGGATTCATTTAGGCTCGCATTACGCACAGGAGGACTGTCATTTATATGCTTACCAAACAGCAAACAGGTCCACATGATCACATATTACTGACAATCTAATTGGTCAATTATTGCCGTTTGATGGCATTAGGTGTGTGACATATAGCGCAGAAAGGTTTGGGACAGCGCATAGGTTCAGTTTGGGGAACAAATCCATATCGGACCATGAATGAGCCGGTTAGAGGACACGTCTAATCTTGCATTGCGATATATGTTTGTGCAGAATTGGGCTATTAGCCTACATGATTGTGCGTTCATGAACTGTCGCTCTTATTCTCTCCATCAAACATAGTAATTCACCGACGCACCACCTGCGTCGCCAGTTCCCCCTGTGTTCAAAAAGGGCGTAGAACACCGTGTAAATCGGTAGGACAAGTTGAGAGGTGTCCTACAAAAGCGCGGAGAAAGGCGACTAAATTTCCGCCCTTTCGGCTTGATAAATCGCAATGTGGGGGGGGAAAATGGCGTACGCCTGAAATCGCGAAAAAGACCGTGTAAAAGAAGGCGTACCTCAATGATAAATGAGGCCCCTGATGTTGAATTGATTCAATTAAAGAGGTGAATCCTGCTAGTTGTCTATTTGTTCAGGAGGCCGTGGCAGACAAGGATCCACTGTTGATCAAATGGCTGCATGTCTGGAGAGAGAGAAGAGGAGCCACGGTGCTGTCAGCCCTCCTGCTGGAGAGGAGACACGTCTTCCACCGAAGCCTGGTGGACATCCTGAAGATCACAAGGGAAGGAACCACACCATTACTGTTGTGTACTTTCACAGCTTAGTTTCTGGAACAGTCTCGTCTCCATCTGTACACCAAATACAAAAGCTGTATAATATGACCTGAAACTGCTAATCAGAGGTATTGATGACAGTGACAAGGTCAGGATTATCATCTCTTTGTCATCTTTTGAAGTGCAGAGCCGACAGCAACAGCCAAAAGGCTTCATGAGGTCAAAGACTGTCCACTTGTCTGCGCTGGGTTCAAACTCGGGTCCTCTGACTTACGGACACACGTGACCCCCTCTCATAAGAACCTCTTTATCAGCTACGCCACCGAAAAGATAGAGATTCAATGGCGCGG